>NC_056733.1:817180664-817200664 GCF_019279795.1 Protopterus annectens
GATGCAAATTTGAGAAATAATTTTGTTTAAACGCAGCGCAGCCCCGTGCAAATGGGCTGCGCTATATAAAACATAAAAATGAAGGTTATAAACCCACAAATGTGGGTTTTATGCAATACATGGATTTACAATGCAGGGACCAGCAGACCAAAAACAACATGGCCACCATTTAGTGGTTGCTAAGGGGGGAAGCTGAGTCTAAGACATGTAACTAAGCATTAGTAGGCAATCTGTTGTAAATGAGTGTTAGGATACTGAATCCCACTGTCACATAGCAAATGAGCACATTCTGAGTAGTGTAAGAGTTACATAAGGGGGAGGAACAGAGTAGGAGATAGGTGACATCACAGGGGGGAATGGCAGAAAGAAATGCAGTTCATTGGAGGTCAGTGTTACATGACATATGTCAGACACGTATCATGGAAAGAGGAGTGCCACAAGATAAGCATGAGAAAGTCAAGAAATGGAAGGTGTACACTGTTGCTTACACCAAAGTTTTTTGCTGGGAGTGCATGCGCACGTGTGTGCGCCATGAGGTGGGAGTAGGGCAGTGTGCGCGCATGTAAGGCAGACTGAGCATGTGGGAGCCTGTTGGCAGACTTGTAAGACTGTTTGCGCTGGTGTGCGCGTGTTTTAACCTGAATAAGAAGATTCTAAACCATGTGAGCATGTGTGCACGCGTGTAAGCTACTGTGAGCGTGTTTCTGCTGGTATGCGCGTTGCTCCCCCCTGAGGAAACAGAAAGGAAAAAGGAAGCAACAGAATTAGTAGGAAGCTAGCAGGGAATACTGCTGGAGCTAGCAGGAGAAAACAATTAGAAGCAGGCAATTACACAGGCAGAATAGTAGCCCAGCCAAGCACTTAAAACTCTGCAAACAGCAGTGCAGGATGTTTCTCTCAAGAGACACTGCAAGACAGGAGTAAGCTATTAGAAGTGAAAGCTGAAAAAGCTGAACTCAGAGCAGAAATGCTAGGGGCTGCCATAGCTGTCATAAGGAGACATAGGCAACTTGCTGAGGGTGGTGACAATGCAAATGGTGCCAGACAACCCACAGTGAGGAGACGGAGAAGAGTGTACAGGCCCAGGGTCACCTACCACGGGTTACATGAGCTGGAGATAGTGGAGCACTATAGAGTGGACAGAGACCTCCTGCAGCAAATTGTTGAGCTGTGCAGGCCACGCCTCACACACAGAACCAACAGAGGGGAACCCATCCCAGTGGAAACCAAGGTATGTGTTGGCCTAAGAATACTAGCAGCAGGTACATTCCAGAGACCAACTGGTGATATGATGGGGATATCACAGGCATCAGCCTCCAGGGTACTGCACCAGTTCCTGGATGCCATGTCAGCACATGTCGGTGATCATGTATATTTCCCCAATGCCCGTGAGGTATTGGCCAGCAATATGCGCCTCTTCCAGCAAATAGCGGAATACCCTGAGGTAGTGGGTGCAATAGACTGCACGCATATGCTCGCATCAAAGCACCATCCGTGAGCAGGGTAGGGCCTACATTAACCGCAAGGGCTTCCCCTCCATCAACTACCAGGTCATGTGTGATGCCCAGGGCATAATAATGAATGTGTGTGCTGGCTGCCCTGGGAGCTACCATGATTCCCATATCTGGCATTTGACACAGCTGTACCAGACATTTGCCAATGGGGACATCCCACATGGACACCTAGTGGGGATGCAGGTTATGCACTGGAGCCGTGGCTGATGACACCCATCAGAAATGCACACACACCTGAACAGGAATGCCATAATGAGGCACACGCACAAATACGTAATGTAATAGAGTGTGTGTTTGGGCTGCTCAAGTCACGGTTCCGGTGTCTGGACACATCTGGTGGAGCCTTGCAGTACTCACCAACTACATGTACCCAAATTGTCATGGTATGTGCTATGCTACATAATATGATCTTGCGAAAACAGCTGCAGCAGGACCAGCATAGGGCCGGGCCAAACAGCCCCCCACCATTGCCAAGGCCATCACAGACAGAGCGTGACTCGGAGGAGGAACAACCTGAGCCTGCCCCAGTAGGCAGAAGGAGGCATGCTCAGTATGCCCTGGCCTTGGCAAAGAGGCAATGCATAGCACATACACTGGCTCAGTAGGAACCCTGGGAATGATACCCTCTCTGACTCACTCATATAATAACAGGGATGCCTAAAATGACATAACCTGCTCTCAGACATGTACAGGGAGTGTAGTATGTGCATCCTACAGAGGCAGCCCTGCAGCACCACCTGAGGCATGAATGCCATGTGTTAAGCAATGTAACACCATGTAGTATATGCAAACTTGATGACCCTGACTAACATCCTACCCTCACCAAGCATGATGCCACAATATGACGATGAGATGATCAATTGCAATAATTGGCTGAAGTATTGCTGTTAGTCAAAGGGGATCCAATGTGTGCCAGCCTGTGATGACATGCTGAGCATGACATGATGCTCCACCTGCTAGGGGTGGCATGCACCTATCAGTCCTGGCCTTATGGATACTGGCAAAGGCTGTTGTTACCCACAGCGTGCCTTGAATAGGTAAGGCTCAAAACACAAACCCACCTCCATAGGTATCACAAGGGATAAGAACCTAGATGTAATGCTACGAAATGCCAAAAGTCTAAACAGCAATATGCATGCAGTCTAAACTCTCCCAGTATGGAGAATGTTGATATCTGTCCTGTAACAGAAAACTGGGTCAAGGCTCACAACAGCACCCTAACACTACCAGGTTACACCTCATACTGTGCTGTACAGCCTCAAAACATGGAACAAGCTACAAAAGGAGGGTGAATAGCAATAATTGTCAAGGATAACCACACCCCCATGTTGGTACCACAACAAGAAGCAGCATGGACTAGTCATGGTCAAGTAACAGTGGCTAAAATTGCCTCCCAGTTTATAGCCTGCTACAGACTACCATCCTAACACCAGGAACTGCACTTGGCCTATGTTGGAATACATGAATATATCAAGCCCCCCAAACCACATTATACTGGGTGACTGAAAATACCCAAACATAGACTGGGAGCATTATACTAGCTCCAACACTGTAGGACAAAAGTTCCTAGAATCCATAAACCAAAATGACCAGGAACAACGTACCACTCCCACAAGAGGGGTAAGCATACTGGATGTGATAATCAGCAACATGGGTACTGGATGGCAAGATGAGAAGTGTATCCCTCACTGGTAAGACCAGACCATAGAGTAATCACACTGGATATACACATCCTGACCACAGTCCCTGGCCAGAAAACCACAGTGAAAAACATGTGTAAAGCCAAAGTTGCACTCCTCCAAACTGATGTGGAATCCATTAAAGGCCCTGTGCAGGAGCAAAATATGTGCCACACCTCAGAACCTGTTATACAGGCATTCCATGAACACTGCCAGGAATGCATGGATTATGCAATCCCAAATAAAACCAAGACACAATGCCATACATGCAGGCATCTGGCATGGTGGACTCCAGCCATTACCAAACCATGCAAGAGAATGAGGAAGCTACTACATGATAGAGCAAACATAAAAAGGGAAGTAATCACTGATCAGTAGTATGGCAATAAAATATGTCCACACATACAATCCACTAAGGCCAGCTACAACAAGTTGAATCTGTGAATATTGAGGCAATGTTACACCTGCCCCATGTACACAGACAACTCTCACCTCCCCCCAAGAAATACAAATATATGTGAGAGATGCAACCATTTATCCAAACCGGAGGCTGAGCTCTCTCAACTCAGTACTGTCAAAACTAGTCAGGAGGAGAAGGTAACCACACACACCACAAACCCAGTCTCACATAGACCTATCCCAACTGCAAACCAAAGACATAAACACAGAAAAACATTCCCGGAGGCCCTAAAAACACACTACATCAACAGAGGCCTCCAAAGCAGACACCCAAGCAACCACTACCTCCAAACATAGCACATGCAACACATAGTACACAAAGCTGGTGTGCCAAACAGTCACAGGCCAGAAGGAGAAACAACATGCCTGATACAGTTGTAATAGGTGACTCCATAGTCAGACACACTGCTGTCCTGCTCACCAGACTGAACAAGGGAAAGGGTACAGTAAGCTGCCTGTAGGCTGCTACAATACGCCACATAACACAAGTACGCAGGTCACCCCACAGCAAGTAGAAATATGATGCAGTCATTGTCCATGCTGGCGTGAATGACCTGAGATGTACCTCCCCGGACTACATGAAAAGAGACATAGATGAGCTCTCCGATTATGTAGTCCAGGCCGGTATGACACTGACCATGTGCAGCATCCTACCCTCACCAAGAATGATGCCACAGTACAAACACAGAATGATCAGCTTTAACAAGTGGCACGATTACTGGTGTCATTCCAAGGGGATCCAATGTCTGCCTGCTTGGGATGTCATGCTTGACAAGCCACGCTGCTGTGCCAAGGATGGCTTGCACCTGTTACCCCTGGGCATCTGGATATTGGATAAGGCTCTTGCCACCTCCATAGAGCCTTTTTGAGGCAAGGCTGAAAAGACTAACCCACCTCCCTAGAAAACATAAGTGGAAAGAAACATAAGGGTAATGCTGCCCAATGCCTGACGTGTTAACCTCAATATGCATGCTCCCAAGGCCCTCCCCAGTATGGAGAACATCGATGTCCCTGCAGTGACAGAAACCTACAGCAAGGCTCCTGACAGCACACCAGCACTACCAGGTTATACCTCATATCATGCGTTATGGCCCCCAAACCTGGACCAAAACATAAAAGGAGGGGGAGTATCCATATTCAGCACAGACACCCACACATCCAGGTAACTGACAATGCACGAAGCATCGGAGACCACCCATGTGCAACTAACCATAGGCAAAACTGCTGTACAGTCTGTAGCATGCTACAGACCACACTCTCACACACAGGAACCCCACCCAGCCATCCTGAAGACACTGGACAGTATGAATGTCTCACCAAATACCAAACAAGGTACTCACAAATTACCACATAGGTGGTAATCCATTATGTATGGAAGGAGTAATCAGGGACCTAGGGACACAAGTGGACAGTAACCTGTTATGTGACACTCACATTGCCAATGTGGCTAGGAAGACTGTCTATATTGGACACCGTATCATGAAAGGATTCACATCTACATCAACAGAGGTCATTGTGCCCCTATACTGTTCTCTTATCAGACCCATAATCTAGTACAATGCCTCATTTGGGATGTACCTTACCCAACACCTGCAGCAGTTAGAAAGACCTCAAAGGTACCTCACCAAGAGGATAAAGGGTCTCAAATATATGTCATATGCTGCCTGGCTGTAGACACCCCAGCTGTATGCAGTCACATACTGCCTACACAGAGGCGTTGTATGCCTGTTGTACAAGGCCATGTCCAACACAGGAGTAATGGACATGCTCCACCCCAGAAAACCCAAATCCATCGGAGCTGTGAGAGTGAGAGATGTCAACCTCAACACATAATGAAATAGGATGTGCTGGAGGGACAGACACATAACCCAGAGGCTCCCTACACCCTGGAACAGAATCCCACTCCATGTTAGGCAGAGCCCCTCACTGACTCTCTTCAACAGAAATCTTGCCAAGTGGATGGATGATCGTAGATGTACACTGGGGGTCTTCACTGTGTCACGTCCGGACAGAGGCACAGTAAAGTAAATCATAAATGGCCATAATATTCACATAGCAAGGGGTGGCGAAAGCCACACACACTCTGGCTAGGCTTATAAATGCCCTAGGGCAGATAGCCTAGTATGAACCTATGAACCTATGAAGATACAAATTGTACAGGACACTAAGGATAATCACAAGGCTTTCTTAACTGATGGTAGGAACCTTGTTGGGAATTCACAGATATGCTCTGAATCACTCAAATATTACAAACAACATACCAAACACACACACATATTGCCAACATCCAACCTGACAGGTGCAGTGCAAACCCCCCCCCCAAATGCAAAATATCTATCCCAGCAGAGTGCTGGCCCCCTGACATTGCAGATGCTGAGGTAACAGCCAGCATCTACAAAGCAAAACACACAGCATCAATGGTATGAGATGGTGTCCTGGGCTGAGTCCAACATGGACTCCAAGAAGAATGGAATGCCAAATAACACTACTGCTCAATGTCAGCCTTACCACAGGATATGTACCCAAAGAGCAGTGTACAACAACAGTGGTCCTTCTCCACAAAGGTGTTGCCTGAATGGATACTGCAAAGTACCACCCCAGAATCCTGACAAGCTTGGTCTGCAAAGCTATGGAAAGGATCAGCATGTACCGCAGACATAAAGATATTGGGGACCTACTGACAATGGACCCTACCCAGTGTGGCTTTCTTAAGTGCAGATCCTGCCCCTTAAACATGTTTGACTCATTTGAAACAGTCATTAAGGTCATTGATGAGGGGAATGTGGTCCACACAGCGTAGCTGGACCTTGCAAAGGCTTCCATACAATACCCCATGTGTTCATTATAGATAAGCTCACCAGCTTAAATATAAACCCCTATGTCAGTAGAGGGGTTGCAAACCAGACCAAGGACAGAACTGACATGGTCAGAAATGCTGCAGCCATGTCAGACTACAAACCAGATATAATTGGCATCCCACAAGGCTTGGTCCTGGGGCCTCCCTTGTTTGGTATATATGTCCCATAGGTACAGGCCAACATGGAAGGACTGTGTCTGAACAAGTTTGCAGAGGACTATAAACTGGCCACCATATCTGACCCTCCAGCTGACACAAGCATCCCACAAAAGGGCCACATAGAAACAGACAACTGGTGCCATAGCCATGTCAGCAAGCTAATTGCAGAAAAGTGTATAGTCAACCCCTGTGGATATACAGTAAGTGCCCACCAATTACCACATAGGTGTTAACCCATTAAGTACTTAACATGTAATAAGAGACCTGGGGACACAAGTTGATAGATATCCTGCATTGGACAAGCATGTGGCTGTAGTGGCTACAGAAACATACCATATACCCACCTAATCATGAAGGTTGTCAGATCTAGATCAGGGCGGTCATTGTGGCTCTGCAGTCATCCTTCATCAGCATTACAATTGACTACAATGGCCCCTGTGGGATGTACCTCAGCAGACACCTCCATCAACTGGAAAGACCCCAAAAGTACCTCACCAGGAGTATCAAAGAGCTTGAACAGATGCCATGTGTTGCCTGATTAAACAAACTGCAGCTCCACACACTGCCATACTGGCCACCCAGAGGCAAGCTGTGCCTGATGTATAAAGCCATGTCCAAGCTGGAATCAATGAACATGCTGCACCTTGTACAATCTGAATGGCAGTGAGCTATGCACATGAGAGACCTGAACCCCAGCACTGACATACATAGGACAAGCTGTACTGAATGATCCATAACACAGAAGCCACCCCCACTCTTGAGTAAACTCCCAGTACAGGTTAGCCAGAGAGTTACTCATCGACTCTCCTCAAGAGGAATCTTGATGAGTGGATGGGAGATGGTAGGTTTACCCTGGGTGTCACTGTTATGTCACGGGTAGACAGAGGCACAGTATACTAACCATGATATATGTCATGGCAAACTCCAGTTACAATGTGTGTCAAAGGACAAACGCACTCTCTGACTAGCATTAGAAATGGCCTAGGGCACATCGCTAGTGTTTGCCAATGTACACGTATGTTGTGGAATACACTACTAATGTTGGACAAACCTGGTTTAAGTAGTTCATATCTGAACATAATGCAACATGGTCATATGTGCACAACTGGCCCCTAACCAGTCTGCTGTGCTCACTATGAAAATTTAAAGCAGTGGTAGGACTAAAGCCCAGGATACTGTCCACCACAGTGAAAGTACTGAACCAGTACACTATACGGTACTACAGTGTTAGGTCAGTATGAAAGGATGTTGACAACTGTATGCAAAGTATCCCATGCAAACCCTGCAGGCACAGTATAATCCCTGTTGTGTTCAGACACAAAGCAGTTGGACAGTAAGTACACAACATGACACACAACACACAACCATAAACGTGAGATATTGTTGAAGTTCACACTCATCCACAAATGTGGTGGACTGCAGAGTTCAACATATGGAAAGCTCACACTGGGCATGCTCGCACACTTTGATAAATGAGACATATGTCAGACAACATGCCATGGAAAGCCTGAACTGGGCATGCTCACACACTTAGGCCATATCTCAGTTTAGCAGTTGGCCACACATATCTGGTATTTGTACGTGTTATTCCAGGAACCAACCACATTACAGCAATCTGCCCAATGCACACAGTTAAATGACTACAGAGACATAAGTGATATAGTGGATCCCTCTCATATTCAAACATCTTCCACAGATACACAAATTGTTCATAGAAACAGGGAATGCTATGGCAATAAAGACCTGCAAACAGTCTATCAGCAACAAATATTGTGCATCTGACAATTAAACATATGGGTGTAGAGGTCAACACTAGGCTGTTTGCCCTAGGGAATGAAAGCTTAGCCAGAGTGTGCTTGGCGTCTGCCTCCCCAGTACAGTAGGCTACTGTGCCACTGTAAAGTAGGTCACATAAGGCACCATTTGAGGCTAGTGTGCTGTGCCTCTATCAAGCAGGGACACAGTGGAGATCCCAGGGGTTGAATTTGCTATGCCACATCCATGTTGTTGGTGTGTGCTGGAAGAGGGTTGGTGAGGACCTCTAACAGTAAGTGGGCATCAATAACAGACTGAGGGGAGCCTTATCTGCAGTGTCTGGACAATTTCACTGATAACACTTTGTCGTGATGATTATGAGGGATTGAAGTGTCGTGCCAGTACTGTTCAGAGATGTCCTCCCTCTGTGGGCTACTGCTCTGCAATGTATTAGCTCACTCTGTCTGTTGGACAGCTCATATATGTCTGGTGTACACCTGACAGGTGTCCTGTTGTGGAGGAGTCATGGGTATATTTGGGATAGCATGATCAATGCAAACCTTCCACATGCTCATAGAATGCAATTGTCAAGGATTATGCAGAGTGGCCTGTATACTCCCCCAGCATGGGTCCTTTGAAGTCTTCCACCCCAGTCTTCACAAGTGTAAAGTTTGCTTTTGATAAATACACTTTGTTTGCAGTGACAACCTTGCCTGGGGGTGGGGATGGGATATGGATGGCCACGAAAGGTGGGTATGGTCAGATATCAACAATGGTGGTCTACCTCTGGTGTGGAACAGTGAGTACCCATGTTGCAGATGGTCAGGTGCAATATGTATTCCCCCTTGTGGCTGTGGTGAGTGGTCCTGCCATAGCACATGGACTCACAAATTGTAGTGGCTGTAGGGTAATGTTGTAGAGGCCTGAGTAGTTCCCACACACAATATACCTGTACCTGACGTTAACAACTGGAATGGTGTATGTGAACACCTTCATATCTTGGCACTGCTCCCAGGGAAGCAAAGTGTGTGCCCTGGATGTGGGAGGGGTGGTCCGAACTGGTTGTGTTGTGTGTTACAGGTCCTGTGGTCACGAAGCATGGTATAGAACATAACCTGCCAGTGCTGATGTGCATATCTGACCCTGAAGTAGGTGGCTGCAAATGCATATATATGCTATCCCCCACCTGACAGGTAGTAATAGATGTACATACCTCTGTATAAATAATGATGTCAGCACCCTATAAATACTGCAGGTGCAGAACAGATGTCCAGTAATTCGGATAGTGCGCTCTGCTAATGCGTCTCCCTCAAGTGTCATAATATAGTTAGGTAGGGGTTTGAATCCTGCAAATGCTCAGTGTGTGTGTTGGTGAGCGGGGTTGGTGTGTGTGCAATTCTGTGTGAGGAAAATGCCCCTTTTGGCAACTGGGAAAACACACTACAGGATGCACATTCCCCTTTCTAAACACTGATGATGTCAGCACCCTATAAGTACAGCAGGAGAAGGGAAAACTCCCAGTAATGCGAATAGCGTGCTCCGCTAATGTGTCCGTCCTGAGTGTCATAACATAGTTTGGTAGGGGCTTGAATCCTGCAAACGCTCAGTGTGTGTGTGCAATTCTGTGTGAGAGAAATGTCCCTTTTGGCAACTAGGAAAACACACTACAGGATGCACATTCCCCTTTCTAAACACTGATGATGTCAGCACCCTATAAGTACAGCAGGAGAAGGAAAACTTCCCAGTAATGCGAATAGTGTGCTCTGCTAATGTGTCTGTCTTGAGTTTCATAACATAGTTAGGTAGGGGGTTGAATCCTGCAAGTGTGTGTGTGGTGGGGGTGGAAGTAGGATGTGTGCAATTACATGTGTGAGAGAACTGACCCTTTTGGCAACCAGTACAACACACCAGCTGCTGCATATTCCAATCTCTACACAGAGATGATGTCAGCACCCTACATGTACAACAGAAGAGGGCAAATCTCCCAGTAATGCAAATAGCACGCTCTGCTACTGCGTCTCTCACTACTGTCATAGCACAGTTAGTTATGGCTTTGAATTCCACACATGCCACGTGTGTTTTTGTCACACAGAATGCCCATGTGTGTGGGTTGTTGTTCACAATAATGCATGACATCGATTAAACCAGTAATGGCAATGGACACAGATGATGTATGTGTGTGCCAAATACACATATGTACCTGTGACCTTCAATAGTTCTCATGTCTGATGCCTGCCACATGTGAATACATGGTATTTGCACTGGATAACATTATGACTGTGGTCTTCTGTGCAGGTGCTGCATGTGGTATGTG
Source organism: Protopterus annectens (assembly GCF_019279795.1). Taxonomy (NCBI): domain Eukaryota; kingdom Metazoa; phylum Chordata; order Ceratodontiformes; family Protopteridae; genus Protopterus; species Protopterus annectens. Next base: position 817,191,402 of record NC_056733.1, read on the forward strand.
TATATATACAGTGTGAGTTGTATATGGTATCATCCTAGTAGCGAGGGATACACATCTGGTCTGGGGCATATAGTCTACATGTTGTTGATGAACAGGTGCTGCATGTTTTCACCTGTTGTGGGAGTGGTAACAAGTTGTTCCATAGCAATGCAGTGACTACATGCTAGGAACCTTTCAGCTAGGGTGTTGTAGCTACAGTAATTCATCAGCATTCAGTAATACTTCAGCATTCTTGGTGAGGGTATGATGCCAACCAAGGTCAGGGTCATACCAGCCTGTGCCACATGCTCAGAGAGCCCTTCTATGTTCCCTATCATGTAGTCCAGGGAGGTACATCACAAGTCAGCCATAGTGGCATGGACAATGACTGAGGTCATATGTGTCCATGCCTCTGACTGACCTGTATGCTTGTGTTATGTGGTGGACCATAGTGCCCCACGGGTATATCACTGTGACCTTCACCTTGTCCAGCCTGGTGAGCGGGACCTCACTGTACTGGACAATAAAGGTACCTAACACAACTGTAGCAGGTGTGTTGTCTAGCCGTACAGGCTGTGACTGTTTGGCACACAGGATTTGTGTGCTATGTGTTGCACGCTGTGTTCTGGCTTAACGTATGCCTGTGTGCCAGCTGCAGAGGTGTCTGCTGCTCAGGCAGGATGCTATTCTGAGGCTCCACGAATGCCCCAGTGTGTTCATGTGTTTGGATTGCTGTCAGTGTAGGTCTACATCAGACTGGTATTGTAGTCACTGTAGTATTTCATGCCACCTGACAGGTTATGCCAGTACTGGGTTCAGAGTGCTTAGTCCCCAGTTTGGCTATGTGGTTCCATCTCACACATGTGTTGTATGTCCATGTGTAGGGGAGAGGGTTGACTGTGTACATGTGGCAGCTGTGACATTGCCACATGACTCACATATTCCACAACTGTACCATAGAGGTGACTGACAAGTGACCTTTGCACATGCTACCATAGTATTGTGATTGCCATGGTGATTAACAGCACATAGGGCCAATGGAGAACAAGGTACAGAAGGTGAGTATGTGAGGGTGTAGTACCTGTGATTAGTTAGCACTGGCATATATGACTGCTCACGTGGTCAAATGCCAGGTAAGTCATATGCAATGTGTCACAGGCAACGTACATGCGAACAGGACAAACAGTGACGTTCTGTCAAGTGAGACATGGACATACATATAGTAAGCTATGCAGATGTCACTAGGAGTCCACAGAAGCTCTGTAAATCTGCATTGCAAGTGGGATCAGTGTTCCAGGGTAACTGCAAGAAAACATGCATGCAAACAAAGCTACAGTAAGCAGGGCTGCATGTAGTCCATTGTACAACAAACAAGCCGTACCACTTCCAGTAGGTAACAGTGCAAATATGCAGGCACTATACACATGTACATGGAAATACACAGGTCAGATGGCCAGGGTCCAGTCTCAGCGCACACAAGTGTACAGACCATGTACCATCAGGATGTACAATAACCGGATGGAAACCCAGGTGCTCCTACCTGCAGTAATACACATGTCAAATAACAGACACTGAGCCTTCACTCAGTGGTTCCATACTTAGTAGGATGTATGCTACCTGTCCTGCCACCACAGTATCCCTGACATTTATGGGGACTCTCTCTCCTGGGAAATTTAGTTTTGTGTGTTGGGGCTGTCTAGCATGGTATGAGATGTGAGCTTGCAGTGCTAGGGTGCTCCTGTGTGTCCTGTACCAGTCGTGTAGTACTGCACACATATCAACATCCTCAAACATCCGCATTGCAGAGTCCAGTGTTGGCAACATGCCACTTGCAGTTTACATGTCCATCATTGCATATCAATACTTTCATTACCTTATCCCCTGTGCTACCTATGTATGTAGCCTTCTGTTGATATCCTTACCACCAGTATGCCAACATGTGCAGATGATACACTATGGTACTTACCATGGGTGTAGAAAACAGTACAAGACAATCATACCCTTACTGCATCAGGCATGCTGGGATATACCCACAATTATATCAGCACACAGTACTGTTAACAACACGATACTATTACTACACGTCTATGTAGTCACCCTGTGCATCAGCAACATGTTAACCTGTACCTGCAATGATGTTACAGATTGCAGGAGGTGGCACAGTTTCATCATATGCACAGGGTGTGAACTTGGTATTCCTGGGTCTGCCATTGATACCACCAATTGACATGTATGTGTATGTGTGTTGGTGAGGGACAGCAGTACAAGGTGGGGCAATGTTGATGCAGTGTGTGCGTGTATGCAGTAGCCCTAGGTGTTGTCAATTCGCATGTGTGTATGGATGCACACAGTTCCACCTCATGGCTGCCATATACCGGTGATTGTGGACAGCCACAGACTGTAGCTGCCAGGTCATACAGATCAGTGTCTCTGGCCATGGACACGGTACCTGTGCCTTGCAGGGGTGCTACAGACCATATCCGGTACCAATCCAGACTGGGTACTGTCATCAGAAGCAGGTGTTTGTTGACTGGACACAGATCCCTGTTGGGCCTGTCCAGAGCCACGTGCACGTGGTATCCTGGGGCGGTCTGATGACAGCACAGACCCAGCATTGCTGGGGCTGCTGCTGGCACTATGGGGGTGGCCGCGGCCCTGTTGTCGTCCGCGACGACTGCCAGCTGCTGCTGTTGCTGGCATACGCCCACGTCGACGCCTCACCCGTCCACCATTGCCCTGGCTCATGGACATGTAGTTGCGGAACTGATCTAATATGTCCATACAATGTCTGTCTATGACATCGGTGAAACTACGGATGGCAGCCGCAATGTCACGCATACTGTCAGTCATGGCTGTGCGACATGCTGTCAGCTCCCTCAGACCCTGTCTGGTGTACCATTCCATACGTGACTGTGCCTGCATGACAGCCCGAAACATAGCTGAGGTTGTAAGACCTCTGTGGGCACGTCTGACAGGGGCAGTACACCCACGGATGCCCCCACAAGAACCCCTGGACATCTGTCTGTGTGGTACCATCTCAGGGCCATGCCCATGGCTGCTGTGTGGGGAAGCATGTGCCACAGATACCACATTACCCTGGTCAATGCCCACTGTATCCTGTCCATCACCTAGGGACATTGGTGACAAAGGGTGTATTGGCAGAATGACTGTGCGCATTGATGGGGTTGACAGCTGTGTACTGTCAATTGGCTGACCAATGATGGACCCTGGCACACCTTCCTGTGCCATTACACAGATGTCATCATTATCAGTACCCATGGCACCTGATTCAGGTTCCCTGCTGCATGACACCAGAGCAGCACCAAAACCTGTGGGAGGGAAACAGGAAACACAGATTACAATGTCTACACAATGTTACCAGTGATGCACACATGCACACGTGCACAGGTGCACACATGCACACGTGCACACGTGCACACATGCACAGGTACACACATGCACACATGCACACAGTTGCACACATGCACACTTGCACACAGTTGTACACTTGCACACAGTTGCACACTTGCACACTACTCAGTATGTGAGATATCAACACACAGACACAGACACACCTGCATGCATACACAGAGCACTACTAAGTGAGCCTAATATTACTATTACTATCAAGACTATTAAAGGTATTGTTAATACACACTCACCAGCATGGATAGGCTGCATTGCTGTTACACCGGAGGGACCTGCAGAAGTGAGGAAATTAATGTCAGTGGGCACAACTGTGCCATTGTTACTGAGTATGATACAGGTCAGTAGTAGAACAGTTGCCTTTCACAGGTCAGCTGCTGATATTGAGAATATCACACTTGCACATTAAATACTTTGATGACAGCTACAAACCAAGGACACACCTCACACATGGATTAACTACCAGTGTACACAACAGTCAACTATACATATGGCATATTACCTGCACGCCTGTAGTCTTGGTGCTGTGTGGCTCCAGCCTCCATCATAATGCAGGTCTGCTGCCGTTTTTGTTGTTGGCGGGCTGGAGCCACAACACTTATGAGTAGTCCCTCCAGTCTGGTGAGTGGGGGATGTGTAGCCACCCCACCACCTGTGGCAACCTGTTGCCTGTGGATATCCGACGCACACTGATGGACATTTCTGATTAAATCACTGCAGTGATGTCGTACCTTCTCATATGTCCTATTATGCATGCCTATGTCATTTACCCGATGGACCAGGTCTTGCCACAGTGCCTCTCCTGCTGATTCTGGCTGGTGCGGGAAAAGAGTATTGCATAATCCCGCACCAGGCTCTGGTGTATTTCCTCATCCTCAGCTGCAGAGTATGCTGGATTGCGCTGGTGAGCCATGGTCCTGAAAAAGGAAATAACATGATATCAGCAAAATATGTCAGCAGAATTTGGCACACATACTGCACATGCTACTCGACTGTTGTGATACAACATATCTCACATATATAGCATCTGTCTGTCTATTGGTGGATACACATGTAAATGGCCAGGTATCAGTGCTCAGCCAACAACTGTGCAACAGTACCTGGCACACTCCATACGACATACTACCAAACCCCAGCAGTCAGAACACTGATTTAGGTCCAAAGCACCTCCTCACTCTGGGGGTTTGTATCGCGGTACTGTATGGGGTACATCATCAACTACTGTGATCTGACCACAAACTAATTGCCCTGGATATACATATCCCACCTCCACCACCAGCACAAATGACTACAGTGAATAACATTTCAAATGCAAACTTTACACTTCGTAACACTGAGATGGTATCCTTTAAGCCCACTGGGCCAGTGGAAGACACAACCCACAAAGCTGACTCCTTCACAAATGATTTCTACGGACATCTCCAAGAATGCATGGATCATGCAATCCCATATAAGACCAAGACACTCTCCACAAAGGGAAAGCTTCCTGTCTGGTGGACCCCAGCCATAGACAGATTGTATAACAAAAGATGGAAGCTACTGCAAGACAGAGCATAATTCCATAAAGGGAAGGCATGTCTGATCAGCACTAGTAAAGAGCTATGTTCTCTCATACAAACATCCATGGGCAACTTTGAGAGGGAAATCACTGGGGACACTGCAGATAAGCACAAGGCCTTCTTCAGTTATGTTAGAACCCTGGTCAGAAACCATCCAATATGCTCATAGTTAGTACACAACAACAAATAATTCACTGAACCCACAGATATTGGCAACATTGTGGCAGACAGGTTCAGTGCACGTTTCCCCCCTCCCTCTCCCCCAAACTAAGACATACTTATCCCAGATGAATGTAACCTCCCTGTCATCACAGATGTCCAGGTGAGAGCCGCCCTCAGAAAAGCAGAAAACACAGCATCAATGGGAGCTGATGGTATCCCCGGTTGCATACTACATGAACTCCAAGAGGAGCTAAACACACATATAGAAGTGCTATGTAACACTAGCCTGACTACAGGATATGTACCTGTACACTGGCGTACAGCAGCAGTGGTTCCACTCCACGAAGGAGGCACCTCTACATACCAATACAATACAACACAATACAATACATTACAATACAATACAATACAATATGCTATTGCCCCTGGGACTACAGCAGCATACTGTTCTGCTACCCTGACCATTGTGACACATGTGATGTGATGGTACCTGCTCCTGTCAAACAGTTACACAGGGTGACTCATATGGTATATTACCTATCTGAGTAACATTCAGCAGGGGTATGTGTGACATGTACTCATGGGGAGTCTTGCTTCTTAACGCTGTGTGGTTTATTGCAGGGTATGTCTTATCTGTGGGTAGGAACCTGTACCTCCGCCATGTGCTCTCTACTGTGGTGTCAAGGACGACACACAGCAGTCATTTAGGTTGTGGATGGTGTGAGGTGTTACTATGGTTGTTGGACATCTGTCATGGGTGTGACTTAAGTATTTAAATCCAGGAGTGGTAACCTCTATGTGGGTAGTATGTGTGTACTCTGTGGTGTTGTCAGTCACTGTGCATTGGTAATGTGTTTGAGTGCATTGTCACAGTGTTGTACATGTTACTGTGTCCTTCTCCATATCTGTAGCTGTCATGTGAGGTACATACCGTGGCAGCCATTCTGTGGTGTGGAGGGGTACACTGACCTACATGTCCATAGCTGACACACCATGTCTGCTGACACATACCATGTGCAGATATTCCAGGAATAGTGTGCCACTGTGACTATCATTGGGGGGACTATTGTACACATTTATGACCCTGTTCACCCCTGACACATGCAGTGGTGGGCAGCCAATCACATATCTGGTGGTTACTGGTGTAGGTGATTTGAAATGGGGTATGGTACTCCAGTTTCGACACTGGTGTTCACTCCATGCCTTTGTCACCAGGCACCTCTTGCAATACATCTGTACACATGTGCCTCACTCAGACTATATATACATCTCTCTCTCTCTCTATATATATATATATATATATATATATATATATATATATATATATATATATATATATATATATATATATATATATATATATGTCTGTATACATATACACATATATATATCTCGATGTACATATATTGCTATAGATATGGAGAGTGTGACAGAGAGGGGTGAGAGTGACAGAGGGTGGGACAGGGGAGTGTGAGATCATCATATACAGTCATATCTGTAGATAGTCAGATCTGTCTGTCTATGTATATGTATCTACATATATCTATATCTGTATGTGTGTATTACATATATATGTTTCTACATATTCTATCTACATCTGTCTATGTATTCCTACATCCCTCTCTATGTATGTATACATATATGCATATTATATATATATATATATATATACATATATATATATATATATATACATACATACATACATATATTGACATACATACGTATCCATATGATAGATGGGTTTGTCACAGCTGCTTGCGTTGCCATTTGGTTTGGTGTCCTGCTGCTGCTCCAGTTGGCAGATGTCAGCTTTCTAGTCGGTTTTGATGAGTGTTTTTGTTTGTGTATGTTTTTCTCTCTCTCTCTCTCTCTCTCTCTCTCTCTCTCCCTACCTCCAGAGGGTGCAATGAAAGTATTGCATGTGTGGACTGGGAGTACAGCATGCTTTTGTAGGTATCTGCATATGTCCATGTGATGGCCTCTGCACCAATTGTTAGCCAGCATTTGCTAATTGCATGCAGCCAGTTGTGTACTGATTGCAGTTCTCACTGTGATTCCAGGACAGTGCTATAAAAAGGTATGTGAGATAGGCATAGCCCTTTCAGAGTTTAAGGGCAGGGACCATGCTGGTATGCTGTGGACACTGTTCTGTGAGTGTAAAGGTTAGTATCTCTCTCATATTTCTGGCTGTGTTGTAGATTAACATTTCTCCATTCATTTCTCCAGTTTCCTGTACTAAGTGTGTATGTACACTGACACCTAAGACTACTACTACTGTTAATGTGTGTGTGTGTGCTTTCCTGTGGGACATGTGCTGTAACTGGTATATAGCAGTGGCTCTTGCACTTTGTTGCTATGGCTTCAATATTTGCCCTTTACATTCACTACTTGTATGCCTGCTAGGTGTCTTGACTGTAGTGTGTTGCTGTGGCTTTCCTATTTTCCATGTACATTCACACCTTGGAATGCTTGCTATATCTGCTAGGGTGTTACTGCATGCAGTGTGGTCTGGCCATGGTGTGGGCCTTGACATCTATTAGGGTATTTGAGTATGCTGCTGAGCAGGCCCCAGAGACTCTCAGGTGCATCTTTTATCTGCCTCATGGAATGGTACATAATAGTGGCGTACACCCATTAAATTGTCTGGTATTCTGCAGTTGTGACTGTGGGATAGCATGAGCATATCTATTACTACACTATTTCTGCAGTGCAAGTGGTGCATACTTTCAGTACTTCATAGTTACCATTGCATGTGTTGTAACACCTTTCTGCCTACTGTTTGTACATTTCACAGGGAGTCTGTGGGGCATCCCTGTAACTCAGTCACTGTTGCTATGTCTAGGCTCTTAACTATTCAAATATGGCAGTGTCAGACCACTCAAGTGTACAGATATTTGCAGGATGTCCATATTTTTGCCTCATATTTTGGTCCATATCTCATAAACAGCTTTTTCTGGCAAATCACTCTGGGCTCAAGTCAGACTATAGTGACAAACATTTCAGTTTCAGACTTCATACCCTTCCAAACATCCAACATAATGCAAAACATGTTACTCTCTCAACTGTCTAAGTTTGTTGGAGCAATATTTGGAATGTGTCCCTGTTTTTGGGCCTTTGCTCCACATTTTTTATTACTTAGTCCGGATGTGTTGCTGTAAGAGGTTGTGGGGTATGGGCAGTGATTATCCTGCTGTGAGTATGTGTGTGGCTTGCAAGGTGCTACAGTGACATTATTACCTACTAGCTACCAACTAGCATGGCTGTTTCTGTTCACACACTACTATTATAGAAATCCACTACATTTGACAGTAAATATACATGACATGCTTTGTGTACTACACATCCTATATTCCCTTTACATCCATTCCTACTATTACATGATATATTTATTGTAGCACAATGTTCTTATATAACAGTCATGGCTTAGTGGTAAGTCATGCAGAATACTGTTTCCAAGGTCCTGGGTTCGGGACTGACAGTGGGATTTTATTTTGCTTTTGACCAGACTACAGGCCTTGTCATTCAGAGTGACTAAGGCACTTTTAAGCAGTTGTAACCGGATTAGCGCTGGTTTGTGTGGAGCTCACGCATGCGCACTGGTGTTCAGCTCTGCGCACACCCGCTTACAACTGCTTAAAAGTGCTTACTCTTGCGCACACCCGCGCTAATTTCTTTGAAAGAAATGAAAATGGGGAGACAGGAAAGTGGTGAAAAAGGGTCACAAAGAGGGTAAGACAGTAGGGAAACAAGCTCGGGTTTTGCAGGAGGGATGTAGGTAAGGCCCATAGCTACCCATTTCTTCATCAGCAACAGCTGTGCATATGTTTGTAATTTGGTGTGACATTTGAAACCTTCCACCCCTGAGAGAGGTGTAAGGACAACAATAATACTTGTTGTACAGCCAATTGTAATTGACAGTTTCCATGTCCAGCAGACATGTGTGCGAAATGGGCAGCTATGTATGGGGCGTAATTTTTGTGGGTACAGAGTGCCCTTTTTTTTTTCAGGTGAGAGTGGTATGTCAGGTACAGGAAGTTGGTATAGCTGGGGAGGTAGGTTGGGTAGGTTAACAAACAAGACACATACAGGGGCGGTGTATGACACATGTGGGGGGGTTACACAATTGACGGGGAC
>NC_056733.1:817205421-817224987 GCF_019279795.1 Protopterus annectens
ATGCAAGTGTGCAACTGTGTGCTTGTGCAACTGTGTGCATGTACTGTGCATGTATGCATGTGTGCATGCCAATGTTGCACCCTGTGCACCCATGCATGTGCATATGTGCATGTGTGCATGTGTGCACCTGCAATGTATGTGCCATGTGTGGATATTGTGCATGTATTGCACCTGTGCACATGTGCGATGTGCATGTGTGCACCTGTTGTTCATGTGTGCACCTGTGCATGTGTGCATGTGTGCACCTGTGCATGTGCACATGTGCATGTGTGCATGTGCATATCACATGCATGCATGTGTGTACCATTATTGCACAGCAGACATTGTAAACTGTGTTTCCTGTTTCCCTCCCACAGGTTCTGGTGCTGCTCTGGTGTCATGCAGCAGAGAACCTGAATCAGGTGCCCCGGGTACTGATAATGATAACATCTGTGTAATGGCACAGGAAGGTGTGCCAGGGTCCATCATTGGACAGCCAATTGACAGTATACACCTGTCAACCCCATCAATGTGCACAGTCATCCTGCTAATACATCCTTTGTCACCAATGTCCCTAGGTGATGGACAGGATACAGTGGGCATTGACCAGCGTAATGTGGTATCTGTGGCACATGCTTCCCCACACAGCAGCTATGGGCATGGCCCTGAGAGTGTACCACACAGACAGATGTCCAGGGGTTCTCGTGAGAGCATCTGTGGGCGTACTGCCCCTGTCAGACATGCCCACAGAGGTCTAACAACCTCAGCTATGTTTCGGGCTGTCATGCAGGCACAGTCACATATGGAATGGTACACCAGACAGGGTCTGAGGGAGCTGACAGCATGTCACACAGCCATGACTGACAGTATGCGTGACATTGCGCTGTCATCCGTAATTTCACCGATGTCATAGACAGATGTTGTGGGGACATATTAGATCAGTTCCACAACTACATGTCCATGAGCCAGGGCAATGGTGGATGGCTGAGGCGTTGACCTGGGCGTATGCCAGCAACAGCAGCAGCTGGCAGTCATTGCGGCCACCTCCATAGTGCCAGCAGCAGTCCCAGCAATGCTGGGTCTGTGCTGTCATCAGACTGCCCCAGGAGACCATGTGCATGTGGCTCTGGACAGGCCCAACAGGGATCTGTGTCCAGTCAACAAACACCTGCTTCATTGACAGTACCCAGTCTGGATTGGTACGGATATGGTCTGTAGCACCCTGCAAGGCACAGGTACCATGTCCGTTGGCCAGAGATTAACTGATCTGTATGACCTGGCAGGTACAGTCTGTGGCTGTCACATTGAACACCCGGTATATAGCAGGCCATGAGGTGGAACTGTGTGCATCCATACACACATGCAAATTGACAACACCTAGGGCTACCGCATACACACACACACTGCATCAACATTGCCCCACCTTGTACTGCTGTCCCTCACCAACACACATACACATACATGCCAATTGGTGGTATCAGTGGCAGACTCAGGCATACCAAGTTCACACCCTGTGCATATGATGAAACTGTGCCACCTCCTGCAATCTGTAACATCAGTGCAGGTACAGGTTAACATGTCACTGATGCACAGGGTGACTACATAGAAGTTTAGTAATAGTATCATGTTGTTAACAGTACTGTGTGCTGAAATAATTGTGGGTATATCACAGCATGCCTGATGCAGTTAGGGTATGATTGTCTTGTACTGTTTTCTACACCCATGGTAAGTACCATAGTGTATCATCTGCACATGTTGGCATACTGGTGGTAAGGATGTCAACAAAAGGCTACATACATAGGTAGCACAGGGGATGAGGTAATGAAAGTATTGATATGCAATGATGGACATGTAAACACAAGGCCACATACACAGGTAGCACAGGGGATAAGGTAATGAAAGTATTGATATGCAATGATGGACATGTAAACACAAGGCCACCTACATAGGTAGCACAGGGGATAAGGTAATGAAAGTATTGATATGCAATGATGGACATGTAAACACAAGGCCACCTACAGCACAGGGGATAAGGTAATGAAAGCATTGATATGCAATGATGGGCATGTAAACACAAGGCCACCTACATAGGTAGCACAGGGGATAAGGTAATGAAAGTATTGATATGCAATGATGGACATGTAAACACAAGGCCACCTACATAGGTAGCACAGGGGATAAGGTAATGAAAGTATTGATATGCAATGATGGACATGTAAACACAAGGCCACCTACATAGGTAGCACAGGGGATAAGGTAATGAAAGTATTGATATGCAATGATGGACATGTAAACACAAGGCCACCTACATAGGTAGCACAGGGGATAAGGTAATGAAAGTATTGATATGCAATGATGGACATGTAAACTGCAAGTGGCATGTTGCCCACACTGGACTCTGCAATGCGGATGTTTGAGGATGTTGATATGTGTGCAGTACTACACGACTGGTACAGGACACACAGGAGCACCCTAGCACTGCAAGCTCACATCTCATACCATGCTAGACAGCCCCAACACACAAAACTAACTTTCACAGGAGGGAGAGTCCCCATAAATGTCAGGGATACTGTGGTGGTAGGACAGGTAGCATACATCCTACTAAGTATGGAACCACTGAATGAAGGCTCAGTGTCTGTTATTTGACATGTGTATTAGTGCAGGTATGAGCACCTGGGTTTCCATCCGGTTATTGTACATCCTGACAGTACATGGTCTGTACACTTGTGTGTGCTGAGACTGGACCCTGGCCATCTGACCTGTGTATTTCCATGTACATGTGTATAGTGCCTGCATATTTGCACTGTTACCTACTGGAAGTGCTACAGCTTGTTTGTTGTACAATGGACTACATGCAGCCCTGCTTACTGTAGCTTTGTTTGCATGCATGTTTGCTTGCAGTTTCCATGGAACACTGATTCCACCTGCAATGCAGATTTACAGAGCTTCTGTGGATTCCTAGTGACATCTGCATAGCTTACTATATGTATGTCCATATCTCACTTGGCAGAAAGTCACTGTTTGTCCTGTTCGCATGTACGTTGCCTGTGACACATTGCATATGACTTACCTGACATTTGACCACATGAGCAGTTATATATGCCATTGCTAACTAATCACAGGCACTACACCCTCACATACTCAACTTCTCTACCTTGTTCCCCATTGGCTCTATGTGCTGTTAGTAACCATGGTAATCACATTACTATGGTAGCATGTGCAAAGGTCACTTGTCAGTCACCTCTATGGTACAGTTGTAGAATATGTGAGTCATGTGGCAATGTCACAGCTGCCACATGTACACAGTCAACCCTCTCCCCTACATATGGACATACAACACATGTGTGAGATGCAACCACATAGCCAAAATGGGGACTACGCACTCTGAACCCAGTACTGGCATAACCTGTCAGGTGGCATGAAATACTACAGTGACTACAATACCAGTCTGATGTAGACCTACACTGACAGCAATCCAAACACATGAACACACTGGGGCATTCGTGGAGCCTCAGAATAGCATCCTGCCTGAGCAACAGACACCTCTGCAGCTGGCACACAGGCATACGTTAAGCCGGAACACAGCACGTGCAACACATAGCACACAAATCCTCTGTGCCAAACAGTCACAGCCTGTACGGCTAGACAACACACCTGCTACAGTTGTGTTAGGTACCTTTATTGTCTGGTACAGTGAGGCCCCGCTCACCAGGCTGGACAAGGTGAAGGTCACAGTGATATCCCCGTGGGGCACTATGGTCCACCACATAACACAAGCATACAGGTCAGTCAGAGGCATGGACACATATGACTCAGTCATTGTCCATGCCACTATAACTGACCTGTGATGCCCTGGACTACATGATAGGGAACACAGAAGGGCTCTCTGAGCATGTGGCACAGACTGGTATGACCCTGACCTTGGTTGGCATCATACCCTCACCAAGACTGCTGATGTATTACTGAATGCTGATGAATTACTGTAGCTACAACACCCTAGCTGAAAGGTTCCTAGCATGTAGTCACTGCATTGCTATGGAACAACTTGTTACCACTCCCACAACAGGTGAAAACATGCAGCACCTGTTCATCAACAACATGTAGACTATATGCCCCAGACCAGATGTGTATCCCTCGCCGCTAGGATGATACCATATACAACTCACACTGTATATACACATACACTGTATATACACATACCACATGCAGCACCTGCACAGAAAACCACAGTCATAATGTTATCCAGTGCAAATACAATGTATTCAATTGTGGCAAGCGTCAGACATGGGAACTATTGAAGGTCACAGGTATATATGTGTATTTGGCACACACATACATCATCTGTGTGCATTGCCATTACTGGTTTAATCAATGTCATGCATTATTGTGAACAACAACCCACACACATGGGCATTCTGTGTGACAAAAACACACGTGGCATTTGTGGAATTCAAAACCATAACTAACTGTGCTATGACAGTAGTGAGAGACGCAGTAGCAGAGCATGATATTTGCATTACTGAGAGAGTTGCCCTCTTCTGCTGTATTTGTAGGGTGCTGACATCATCTCTGTGTAGAGATTAGAATATGCAGCAGCTGGTGTGTTGTACTGGTTGCCAGAAGGGTCAGTTCTCTCACACATGTTATTGCACACACCCTACTTCCACCCTCCCCACACACACACTTGCAGGATTCAAACCCCAACCTAACTACGTTATGACAATAGTACAAGATGCAGTAGCCGAGCACGCTATTTACATTACTGGGAGGTCTCTCTTCACCGGCTGTACTTATAGGGTGCTGACATCATCAGTGTTTAGAAAGGGGAATGTGCATCCTGTAGTGTGTTCTCCTAGTTGCCAAAAGGGATATTTTTCTCACACAGTATTGCACACACACTAATCCCCCTCCCCCAAGCACACACACTGAGCATTTGCAGGATTCAACCCCCTACCTAACTATGTTATGACACTCAAGACGGATGCATTAGCGGAGCGCGCTATTCGCATTACTGGGAGTTTTTTTTTTTCTCCTGCTGTACTTATAGGGTGCTGACATCATCAGTGTTTAGAAAGGGGGATGTGCATCCTGTAGTGTGTTTTCCTAGTTGCCAAAAGGGACATTTCTCTCACACAGAATTGCACACACACTAACACCCCTCACCCATACACACACACTGAGCATTAGCAGGATTCAAACCCCTACCTAACTAGGTTATGACACTCAAGACGGACGCATTAGCGTAATGCACTATTCGCATTACTGGAAGGTTTCTCTTCTCCTGCTGTACTTATAGGGTGCTGACATCATCAGTGTTTAGAAAGGGGAATGTGCATCCTGTAGTGTGTTCTCCTAGTTGCCAAAAGGGACATTTCTCTCACACAGAATTACACACACACTAACCCCCCTTCCCCAAACACACACACTGAGCATTTGCAGGATTTAAACCACTACATAACTATATTATGACACTCAAGATGGATGCATTAGCAGAGCATGCTATTCGCATCGCTGGGAGGTTTCCTTTCTCCTGCTGTACTTACAGGGTGCTGACATCATCAGTGTTTAGAAAGGGGAATGTGCATCCTGTAGTGTGTTCTCCTAGTTGCCAAAAGGGACATTTCTCTCACACAGAATTGCACACACACTAACCTCCCTCACCCAAACACACACTGAGCATTTGCAGGATTTAAACCCCTACCTAACTATGTTATGACACTCAAGACGGACGCATTAGCAGAGTGCACTATTCGCATTACTGGGAGGTTTCCCTTCTCCTGCTGTACTTATAGGGTGCTGACATCATCAGTGTTTAGAAAGGGGAATGTGCATCCTGTAGTGTGTTCTCCTAGTTGCCAAAAGGGACATTTCTCTCACACAGAACTGCACACACACTAACCCCGCTTACCCACACTGAGCATTTGCAGGATTCAAACGCCTACCTAACTATATTATGACATTGGAGGAAGACGCATTAGCAGAGCGCACCATCCGAATTACAGGGCATCTGTTCTGCACCTGCAGTAATTATAGGGTGCTGACATCATTATTTATACAGAGGTATGTACATCTATTACTACCTGTCAGGTGGGGGATAGCATAAATATGCATTTGCAGCCACCTACTTCAGGGTCAGATATGCACATCAGCACTGGCAGGTTATGTTCTATACCATGCTTCGTGACCACAGGACCTGTAACACACAACACAACCAGTTCAGACAACCCCTCCCACATCCAGGGCACACACTTTGCTTCCCTGGGAACTGTGCCAAGATATGATGGTGTTCACATGCACCATTCCAGTTGTTAATGTCAGGTACAGGTATATTGTGTGTGGGAACTACTCAGGCCTCTACAACATTACCCTACAGCCACTACAAGTTGTGAGTCCATGTGCTATGGCAGGACCACTCACCACAGCCACAAGGGGGAATACATATTGCACCTGACCATCTGCAACATGGGTACTCACTGTTCCACACCAGAGGTAGACCACCATTGTTGATATCTGACCATACCCACCTTTCCCTATACATCCATATCCCATCCTCACCCCCAGGCAAGGTTGTCACTGCAAGCAAAGTGTATTTATCAAGAGCAGACTTTGCACTTGTGAAGACTGGGGTGGAAGACTTCAAAAAACCCATGCTGGGGGAGTATACAGGCCACTCTGCATAATCCTTGACAATTAGATTCTATGAGCATGTGGAAGGTTTGCATTGATCATGCTATCCCAAATATACCCATGACTCCTCCACAACAGGACACCTGTTAGGTGTACACCAGCCATATATGAGCTGTCCAACAGATGGAGTGAGCTAATACATTGCAGAGCAGTAGCCCACAGAGGCAGGACATCTCTGAACAGTGCTGGCACGACACTTCAATCCCTCATAATCATCACAACAAAGTGTTGACAGTGAAATTGCCCAGACACTGCAGATAAGGCTCCCCTCAGTCTGTTATTGACACCCACTTACTGTTAGAGGTCCTCAACAACCCTCTTCCAGCACACACCAACAACATGGATCTGGCATAGCAAATTCAACCCCTCGGATCTCCACTGTGTCCCTGCTTGATGGAGGCACAGCACACTAGCCTCAAACGGTGCCTTATGTGACCTACTTTACAGTGGCACAGTAGCCTACTGTACTGGGGAGGCAGATGTCAAGCACACTCTGGCTAAGCTTTCAACCCATATGTTTACTTGTCAGATGCACAATACTTGTTGTTGATAGACTGTTTGCAGGTCTTTATTGCCATAGCATTCCCTGTTTCTATGAACAACTTGTGTATCTGTGGAAGATGTTTGAATATGAGAGGGATCCACTATATCACTTATGTCTCTGTAGTCATTTAACTGTGTGCACTGGGCAGATTGCTGTAATGTGGTTGGTTCCTGGCATAACACGTACAAATATCAGATATGTGTGGCCAACTGCTAAACTGAGATATGGCCTAAGTGTGTGAGCATGCCCAGTTCAGGCTGTCCATGGCATGTTGTCTGACATATGTCACATTTATCAAAGTGTGCGAGCATGCCCAGTGTGAGCTTTCCATATGTTGAACTCTGCCGTCCACCACATTTGTGGATGAGTGTGAACTTCAACAATATCTCACATTTTTGATTGTGTGTTGTGTGTCATGTTGTGCACATATGACCATGGTGCATTATGTTCAGATATGAACTACTTAAACCAGGCTTGTCCAACATTGGTAGTGTATTCCACAACATAGGTGGACATTGGCAAACACTAGTGATGTGCCCTAGGCCATTTCTAATGCTAGTCAGAGAGTGTGTTTGTCTTTCGACACACATTGTAACTGGAGTTTGCCATGACATATGTCATGGTTAGTATATTGTGCCTCCGTCTACCAGTGGCATAACAGTGATACCCAGGGTAAACCTACCATCTCCCATCCACTCATCAAGATTCCTCTTGAGGAGAGTCGATGAGTGACTCTCTGGCTATCCTGTATTGGGGGTTTACTCAAGAGTGGGGGTGGCTTCTGTGTTATGGATCATTCAGTACAGCTTGTCCTATGTATGTCAGTGCTGGGGTTCAGGTCTCTCATGTGCATAGCTCACTGCCATTCAGATTGTACAAGGAGCAGCATGTTCATTGATTCCAGCTTGGACATGGCTTTATAAATCAGGCACAGCTTGCCTCTGGGGGGCAGTATGGCAGTGTGTGTGGAGCTGCAGTTTGTTTAATCAGGCAACACATGGCATCTATTCAAGCTCTTTGATACTCCTGGTGAGGTCCTTTTGGGGTCTTTCCAGTTGATGGAGGTGTCTGCTGAGGTACATCCCACAGGGGCCATTGTAGTCAATTGTGATGCTGATGAAGGATGACTGCAGAGCCACAATGACCTCCCCTGATCTACAACCTTCATGATTAGGTGGGTATATGGTATGTTTCTGTAACCACTACAGCCACATGCTTGTCCAATGCAGGATATCTATCAACTTGTGTCCCCAGGTCTCTTATTACATGTTAAGTACTTAATGGGTTAACACCTATGTGGTAATTGGTGGGCACTTACTGTATATCCACAGGGGTTGACTATACACTTTTCTGCAATTAGCTTGCTGACATGGCTATGGCACCAGTTGTCTGTTTCTATGTGGCCCTTTTGTGGGATGCTTGTGTCAGCTGGAGGGTCAGATATGGTGGCCAGTTTGTAGTCCTCTGCAAACTAGTTCAGACACAGTCCTTCCATGTTGGCCTGTACCTATGGGACATATATACCAAACAAGAGGTCCAGGACCAAGCCTTGTGGGATGCCAGTTATATCTGGTTTGTAGTCTGACATGGCTGCAGCATTTCTGACCATGTCAGTTCTGTCCTTGGTCTGGTTTGCAACCCCTCTACTGACATAGGGGTGTATATTTAAGCTGGTGAGCTTATCTATAATGAACACGTGGGGTATTGTATGGAAGCCTTTTGCAAGGTCCAGCTAGGCTGTGTGGACCACATTCCCCTCATCAATGACCTTAATGACTGTTTCAAATGAGTCAAACATGTTTAGGGGGCAGGATCTGCACTTAAGAAAGCCACACTGGGTAGGGTCCAGTGTCAGTAGGTCCCCAATATCTTTATGTCTGCGGAAAATGCTGATCCTTTCCATAGCTTTGCAGACCAAGCTTGTCAGGATTCTGGGGTGGTAGTTTGCAGTATCCATTCAGGCAACACCTTTGTGGAGAAGGACCACTGTTGTTGTACACTGCTCTTTGGGTACATATCCTGTGGTAAGGCTGACATTGAGCAGTAGTGTTATTTGGCATTCTATTCTTCTTGGAGTCCATGTTGGACTCAGCCCAGGACACCATCTCATACCATTGATGCTATGTGTTTTGCTTTGTAGATGCTGGCTGTTACCTCAGCATCTGCAATGTCAGGGGGCCAGCACTCTGCTGGAATAGATATTTTACTTTTTTTTTTTTGGGGGGGGGGGGTTTGCACTGCACCTGTCAGGTTGGATGTTGGCAATATGTGTGCGTGTTTGGTATGTTGTTTGTAATATTTTAGTGATTCAGAGCATATCTGTGAATTCCCAATAAGGTTCCTACCATCAGTTAAGAAAGCCTTGTGATTATCCTTAGTGTCCTGTACAATTTGTATCTTCATAGGTTCATAGGTTCATACTAGGCTATCTGCCCTAGGGCATTTATAAGCCTAGCCAGAGTGTGTGTGGCTTTCGCCACCCCTTGCTATGTGAATATTATGGCCATTTATGATTTACTTTACTGTGCCTCTGTCTGGACGTGACACAGTGAAGACCCCCAGTGTACATCTACGATCATCCATCCACTTGGCAAGATTCCTGTTGAAGAGAGTCAGTGAGGGGCTCTGCCTAACATGGAGTTGGATTCCGTTCCAGGGTGTAGGGAGCCTCTGGGTTATGTATCTGTCCCTCCAGAGCATCCTATTTCATTATGTATTGAGGTTGACATCTCTCACTCTCACAGCTCCGATGGATTTGGGTTTTCTGGGGTGGAGCATGTCTATTACTCCTGTGTTGGACATGGCCTTGTACAACAGGCATACAATGCCTCTCGTGGGCAGTATGTGACTGCATACAGCTGGGGTGTCTACAGCCAGGCAGCATATGACATATATTTGAGACCTTTTATCCTCTTGGTGAGGTACCTTTGAGGTCTTTCTAACTGCTGCAGGTGTCGGGTAAGGTACATCCCAAATGAGGCATTGTACTAGATTATGGGTCTGATAAGAGAACAGTATAGGGGCACAATGACCTCTGTTGATGTAGATGTGAATCCTTTCATGATACGGTGTCCAGTATAGACAGTCTTCCTAGCCACGTTGGCAATGTGAGTGTCACATGACAGGTTACTGTCCAGTTGTGTCCCTAGGTCCCTGATTACTCCTTCCATACATAATGGATTACCACCTATGTGGTAATTTGTGAGTACCTTGTTTGGTATTTGGTGAGACATTCACACTGTCCAGTGTCTTCAGGATGGCTGGGTGGGGTTCCTGTGTGTGCGAGTGTGGTCTGTAGCATGCTACAGACTGTACAGCAGTTTTGCCTACGGTTAGTTGCACATGGGTGGTCTCCGATGCTTCGTGCATTGTCAGTTACCTGGACGTGTGGGTGTCTGCGCTGAATATGGATACTCCCCCTCCTTTTATGTTTTGGTCCAGGTTTTGGGGCCATAACGCATGATATGAGGTATAACCTGGTAATGCTGGTGTGCTGTCAGGAGCCTTGCTGCAGGTTTCTGTCACTGCACAGACATCGATGTTCTCCATACTGGGGAGGGCCTCGGGAGCATGCATGTTGAGGTTTACATGTCTGGCATTGGGCAGCATTACCCTTATGTTTCTTTCCACTTATGTTTTCTAGGGAGGTGGGTTAGTCTTTTCAGCCTTGCCTACGAAAGGCTCTATGTAGGTGGCAAGAGCTTTATCCAATATCCAGACGCCCAGGGGTAACAGGTGCAAGCCATCCCTGGCACAGCAGCGTGGCTTGTCAAGCATGACATCCCAAGCAGACAGACATTGGATCCCCTTGGAATGATACCAGTAATTGTGCCACTTGTCACAGCTGATCATTCTGTGTTTGTACTGTGGCATCATTCTTGGTGAGGGTAGGATACTGCACACGGTCAGTGTCATATCGGCCTGGACTACATAATCGGAGAGCTCATCTATATCTCTTTTCATGTAGTCCAGGGAGGTACATCTCAGGTCATTCACGCCAGCATGGACAATGACTGCATCATATTTCTACTTGCTTTGGGGTGACCTGCGTACTTGTGTTATGTGGCGTATAGTAGGCGCCTACAGGCAGTTTACTGTGCCCTTTCCTTGTTCAGTCTGGTGAGCGGGACAGCAGTGTGTCTGACTATGGAGTCACCTATTACAACTATATCAGGCATGCTGTTTCTCCTTCTGGCCTGTGACTGTTTGGCACACCAGCTTTGTGTACTATGTGTTGCATGTGCTATGTTTGGAGGTAGTGGTTGCTTGGGTGTCTGCTTTGGAGGCCTCTGTTGATGTGGTGTGTTTGTAATTAGGGCTTCTGGGAATGTTTTTCTGTGTTTATGTCTTTGGTTTGCAGTTGTGATAGGTCTATGTGAGACTGGGTTTGTGGTGTGTGTGGTTACCTTCTCCTCCTGACTAGTTTTGACAGTACTGAGTTGAGAGAGCTCAGCCTCCGGTTTGGATTAATGGTTGCATCTCTCACATATATTTGTATTTCTTGGGGGGAGGTGAGGGTTGTCTGTGTACATGGGGCAGGTGTAACATTGCCTCAAGATTCACAGATTCAACTTGTTGTAGCTGGCCTTAGTGGATTGTATGAGTGGACATATTTTATTGCCATACTACTGATCAGTGATTACTTCCCTTTTTATGTTTGCTCTATCATGTAGTAGCTTCCTCATTCTCTTGCATGGTTTGGTAATGGCTGGAGTCCACCATTCCAGATGCCTGTGTGTATGGCATTGTGTCTTGGTTTTATTTGGGATTGCATAATCCATGCATTCCTGGCAGTGTTCATGGAATGCCTGTATAACAGGTTCAGAGGTGTGGCCCATATTTTGCACCTGCACAGGGCCTTTAATGGATTCCACATCAGTTTGGAAGAGTGCAACTTTTGCTTTACACATGTTTTTCACTGTGGTTTTCTGGCCAGGGACTATGGTCAGGATGTGTATATCCGGTGTGATTACTCTATAGTCTGGTCTTACCGGTGAGGAATACACTTCTCATCTTGCCATCCAGTATCCATGTTGCTGATTATCACATCCAGTATGCTTACCCCTCTTGTGGGAGTGGTACATTGTTCTTGGGCATTTTGGTTTATGGATTCTAGGAACTTTTGTCCTACAGTGTTGGAGCTAGAATAATGCTCCCAGTCTACGTTTGGGTATTTTCAGTCACCCAATATAATGTGGTTTGGAGGGCTTGATATATTCATGTATTCCAACATAGGCCAAGTGCAGTTCCTGGTGTTAGGATGGTAGTCTGTAGCAGGCTATAAACTGGGAGGCAGGTTTAGCCACTGTTACTTGACCATGGCTAGTCCATGCTGCTTCTTGTTGTGGTACCGACATGGGGGTGTGGTTATCCTTGACAATTATTGCTAGTCACCCTCCTTTTGTAGCTTGTTCCATGTTTTGAGGCTGTACAGCACAGTATGAGGTGTAACCTGGTAGTGTTAGGGTGCTGTTGTGAGCCTTGACCCAGTTTTCTGTTACAGGACAGATATCAACATTCTCCATATTGGGGGAGTTTAGACTGCATGCATCTTGCTGTTTAGACTTCTGGCATTGGGTAGCATTACATCTAGGCTCTTATCCCTTGTGATACCTATGGAGGTGGGTTTGTGTTTTGAGCCTTACTTATTCAAAGCATGCTGTGGGTAACAACAGCCTTTGACAGTATCCATAAGGCCAGGACTGATAGGTGCACACCAGCCCTAGCAGGTGGAGCATCATGTCATGCTCAGCATGTCATCCCAGGCTGGCACACATTGGATCCCCTTTGACTAACAGCAATACTTCAGCCAATTATTGCAATTGATCATCTCATCGTCATATTGTGGCATCATGCTTGATGAGGGTAGGATGTTAGTCAGGGTCATCAAGTTTGCATATACTTCATGGTGTTACATTGCTTAACACATGGCATTCATGCCTCAGGTGGTGCTGCAGGGCTGCCTCTGTCGGATGCACATACTACACTCCCTGTACATGTTTGAGAGCAGGTTATGTCATTTTAGGCATCCCTGTTATTATATGAGTGAGTCAGAGAGGGGTATCATTCCCAGGGTTCCTACTGAGCCAGTGTATGTGCTATGCATTGCCTCTTTGCCAAGGCCAGGGCATACTGGGCATGCCCCCTTCTGCCTACTGGGGCAGGCTCAGGCTGTTCCTCCTCCAAGTCACGCTCTGCCTGTGATTGCCTTGGCAATGGTGGGGGGCTGTTTGGCCCGGCCTTATGTTGGTGCTGCTGCAGCTGTTTTCGCAAGATCATATTATGAAGCATAGCACATACCATGAAAATTTGGGTACATGTAGTTGGTGAGTACTGCAAGGCTCCACCAGATGTGTCCAGACACCGGAACCATGACTTGAGCAGCCCAAACACATGCTCTATTACATCACGTGTTTGTTCGTGTGCCTCATTGTGGCGTTCCTTTTCAGGTGTGTGTGCGTTTCTGATGGGTGTCATCAGCCACGGCTCCAGTGCATAACCTGCATCCCCCACTAGGTGTCCATGTGGGATGTCCCCATTGGCAAATGTCTGGTAAAGCTGCGTCAAATGCCAGATGTGGGAATCATGGTAGCTCCTAGGGCAGCCAGCACACACATTCATTATTATGCCCTGGGCATCACACACAACCTGGCAGTTGATGGAGGGAAAGCCCTTGCGGTTTATGTAGGCCCTACCCTGCTCACCGGCTGGTGCTTTGATGCGTATGTCCATGCAATCTATTGCACCTACTACCTCAGGGTATTTTGCTATTTGCTGGAAGAGACGCATATTGCTGGCCAATACCTCACAGGCATTGGGGAAATATACATGATTACCGACATGTGCTGACATGGCATCCAGGAACTGGTGCAGTACCCTGGAGGCTGATGCCTGTGATATCCCCATCATATCACCAGTTGGTCTCTGGAAGGTACCTGTTGCCAGTATTCTTAGGCCAACACATACCTTGGTTTCCACTGGGATGGGTTCCCCTCTGTTGGTTCTGTGTGTGAGGAGTGGCCTGCATAACGCATGATATGAGGTATAACCTGGTAATGCTGGTGTGCTGTCAGGAGCCTTGCTGCAGGTTTCTGTCACTGCATGGACATCGATGTTCTCCATACTGGGGAGGGCCTTGGGAGCATGCATGTTGAGGTTTACATGTCTGGCATTGGGCAGCATTACCCTTATGTTTCTTTCCACTTATGTTTTCTAGGGAGGTGGGTTAGTCTTTTCAGCCTTGCCTACGAAAGGCTCTATGTAGGTGGCAAGAGCCTTATCCAATATCCAGACGCCCAGGGGTAACAGGTGCAAGCCATCCCTGGCACAGCAGCGTGGCTTGTCAAGCATGACATCCCAAGCAGACAGACATTGGATCCCCTTGGAATGACACCAGTAATTGTGCCACTTGTTACAGCTGATCATTCTGTGTTTGTACTGTGGCATCATTCTTGGTGAGGGTAGGATACTGCACACGGTCAGTGTCATACCGGCCTGGACTACATAATCGGAGAGCTCATCTATATCTCTTTTCATGTAGTCCAGGGAGGTACATCTCAGGTCATTCACGCCAGCATGAACAATGACTGCATCATATTTCTACTTGCTTTGGGGTGACCTGCGTACTTGTGTTATGTGGCATATTGTAGCAGACTACAGGCAGCTTACTGTACCCTTTCCCTTGTTCAGTCTGGTGAGTGGGACAGCAGTGTGTCTGACTATGGAGTCACCTATTACAACTGTATCAGGCATGTTGTTTCTCCTTCTGGCCTGTGACTGTTTGGCACACCAGCTTAGTGTACTATGTGTTGCATGTGCTATGTTTGGAGGTACTGGTTGCTTGGGTGTCTGCTTTGGAGGCCTCTGTTGATGTGGTGTGTTTGTAATTAGGGCTTCCAGGAATGTTTTTCTGTGTTTATGTCTTTGGTTTGCAGTTGTGATAGGTCTATGTGAGACTGGGTTTGTGGTGTGTGTGGTTACCTTCTCCTCCTGACTAGTTTTGACAGTACTGAGTTGAGAGAGCTCAGCCTCCGGTTTGGATTAATGGTTGCATCTCTCACATATACTTTTATTTCTTGGGGGGAGGTGAGGGTTGTCTGTGTACATGGGGCAGGTGTAACATTGCCTCAAGATTCACAGATTCAACTTGTTGTAGCTGGCCTTAGTGGATTGTATGAGTGGACATATTTTATTGCCATACTACTGATCAGTGATTACTTCCCTTTTTATGTTTGCTCTATCATGTAGTAGCTTCCTCATTCTCTTGCATGGTTTGGTAATGGCTGGAGTCCACCATGCCAGATGCCTGCGTGTATGGCATTGTGTCTTGGTTTTATTTGGGATTGAATAATCCATGCATTCCTGGCAGTGTTCATGGAATGCCTGTATAACAGGTTCAGAGGTGTGGCCCATATTTTGCACCTGCACAGGGCCTTTAATGGATTCCACATCAGTTTGGAGGAGTGCAACTTTTGCTTTACACATGTTTTTCACTGTGGTTTTCTGGCCAGGGACTATGGTCAGGATGTGTATATCCGGTGTGATTACTCTATGGTCTGGTCTTACCAGTGAGGGATACACTTCTCATCTTGCCATCCAGTATCCATGTTGCTGATTATCACATCCAGTATGCTTACCCCTCTTATGGGAGTGGTACATTGTTTTTGGGCATTTTGGTTTATGGATTCTAGGAACTTTTGTCCTACAGTGTTGGAGCTAGAATAATGCTCCCAGTCTACGTTTGGGTATTTTCAGTCACCCAATATAATGTGGTTTGGAGGGCTTGATATATTCATGTATTCCAACATAGGCCAAGTGCAGTTCCTGGTGTTAGGATGGTAGTCTGTAGCAGGCTATAAACTGGGAGGCAGGTTTAGCCACTGTTACTTGACCATGGCTAGTCCATGCTGCTTCTTGTTGTGGTACCGACATGGGGGTGTGGTTATCCTTGACAATTATTGCTAGTCACCCTCCTTTTGTAGCTTGTTCCATGTTTTGAGGCTGTACAGCACAGTATGAGGTGTAACCTGGTAGTGTTAGGGTGCTGTTGTGAGCCTTGACCCAGTTTTCTGTTACAGGACAGATATCAACATTCTCCATATTGGGGGAGTTTAGACTGCATGCATCTTGCTGTTTAGACTTCTGGTATTGGGTAGCATTACATCTAGGTTCTTATCCTTTGTGATACCTATGGAGGTGGGTTTGTGTTTCGAGCCTTACCTATTCAAAGCACGCTGTGAGTAACAACAGCCTTTGACAGTATCCATAAGGCCAGGACTGATAGGTGCACGCCACCCCTAGCAGGTGGAACATCATGTCATGCTCAGCATGTCATCCCAGGCTGGCACACATTGGATCCCCTTTGACTAACAGCAATACTTCAGCCAATTATTGCAATTGATCATCTCATCGTCATATTGTGGCATCATGCTTGGTGAGGGTAGGATGTTAGTCAGGGTCATCAAGTTTGCATATACTTCATGGTGTTACATTGCTTAACACATGGCATTCATGCCTCAGGGGGTGCTGCAGGGCTGCCTCTGTCGGATGCACATACTACACTCCCTGTACATGTTTGAGAGCAGGTTATGTCATTTTAGGCATCCCTGTTATTATATGAGTGAGTCAGAGAGGGGTATCATTCCCAAAGTTCCTACTGAGCCAGTGTATGTGCTATGCATTGCCTCTTTGCCAAGGCCAGGGCATACTGGGCATGCCTCCTTCTGCCTACTGGGGCAGGCTCAGGTTGTTCCTCCTCCGAGTCACGCTCTGCCTGTGATGGCCTTGGCAATGGTGGGGGGCTCTCATCACTACATACAGCCATTTTTCCTAACCCACATTCTTCTAACTGCATACCTTACTGATCCCGAATGAGTGAATATTTCATAAAACACAGTCATTAACTGCAACCAGTTGGACTTGTTTTTTTTTTAATTATGTATTTGCCTAGACTTAGGACCTCAAACAACCTATGCTTCTAATTGCACATAAGGATGTCACCACTTGCTCTATGCTCACACGCAGATATGTAAATATTACACTGTATGCAAATATTACCTGTCTTCAAAACTATGCACATTTAACTTTGTGTTGTAGACAATATTAAAACGTACCATAGTATGCATAAACAAAGGGTGTCATTCCAAAACATCTTACACCATACTACTCTGGACTTTTGGTGAAATTAAAGAAACAGTGTAATGTTTCTGGAGTATTTGAAAGGGCCGTGTAGCAGAGGTCGTGTGTAAGTGAATTGTAACATTGATTCTGCAGATGTATAAGAAGCACAAATGCAGTGTATGTTGGCTTTGTTAACACACACACACACACACACACACACACACAAACACACACACACACACACACACACACACACACACACACACACACACACACACACACACACACACACACATATATATCTCTGTCTATATCTATACCTATATGAAATCCATATGTCTTTACTGAAAAAGTTAAATAGACAAGCATTTTCATCTTTAACAGAGCATCATCAGATCTTAGGGTGAGAGCACTCATCAATTTAATTTTTTTTCAATAAAGACCACTATAGGCAGGGTTAGAAAGGGCAAAGAGCAATTAACAAAATGATGCTTAGACTGTCAATTTAGGATGTGTTTCAGTGCATAAATGAATCACTGGCTGTGCCTTATTACTCTTATTTTTATATTTATGTTCATATTTTCATAACTGAGAGACCTAAATGCTATTGAGGTATATTATGGTATGAAATTCCATGGAGGGAGCCAGGAAACTTCATTGTCAATGTCCATTTATATTATGTTATTCTGAAGATACTGCTAGTTGGTTGTCAGTTATTTATGAAAATAATAAATAGTTCCATGTGTACATAATACTATTTTACTGCGGTGGTGGTGCTGCGGTAGTGTTGTTGCCTCACAGTTAGATGTTGCCCGTTCGATTCTCAGTTAGAGCGTCTTCTGTGTGGCGACATGCATGAACGGGCATTCCTTCATTGAAGGTCGTGCGTTAGGCCTGGCAAGCCAGCACGTAAAACTCTACTGTCAATCATTAGTGGACTGGAGTTCCGCTGTGGCGACCCCTAACCGGGAAAAGCTGAAAGACACAAACAAATGTACATAACACTTCAAAAACCAAGTGACTTGCAAATTATTGCATGGCATCAGGTAAAACGTTATATATCGTTAACAGAATTCTCATTAATAGTTGCACTGTAGGTTGCAGATTTTGAGACATAATCTGTGTTATGTATACTGCTGATTATACAGTTAAGCATATGTTTTCATATTCCGTAAATAACACAATAAATATGCACAAAGAAAGGCGTGTGAAAGCTTATGTCTGATTAACAAAAGTGATCCAGCAAGTTTCCAAGACATTACAATTTGTTTGTGAAAGTTTAGCAAAGCTATAATTTTAGGTAAATGTACTGATTGTTGCCATTGTAAAGAATATTTCCTACTGATAGCATCGCTGTTTGTACAGTTTTAATTGCTTTTAATATCTACAAAATATTTACATTTGTTTATCTCATGCTTTTAAGATGATTTTTCAGAAAATGGTCTGGAATGCATGGATGTGGGTAACTGGCTAGAGTGTGACATTCCACACTGTATAGGTGTTAACGACTTAAGCCACGTTTATGATCTTTGAATTAATTGCTCTTTTATAAGCCCTGCCACCTGTTAGCTTGCAATTCATATTCTGCCTCCTTGGAACCCAACTGATTGTCCAGTTAATTTGATCTTTAGAATTTGCAAATGTAATTCCTGATTTATACTCAATGTGCAATGTTCAAAAATGCATTTTAAGATGTATTTCTTTAACATTATTATTTTATTTTACTCCTTTAACTTTTGTGATTTTTATATATTAAGAAACTGCTGTTGTTCTGTCTAGATTTTTAACTTACAGCTGTTGGTTTCAAATTCAAATTGTTGTGTCTTGCATGCTAATTGTCTATGCAGCAGATTAAATTTGCAGATTTTGCAAGTCCAATTTTGATTTATAATTATAGAAAAACATTTGAAATATATTTACGGCACATTTACACTATTTTGGCCTGTTAGTTAAGTTTATAATCCTTTAATTAAGTTTAAAATCCTTTATCCTTTGATGTCATCAATGCTTGTTATTTTAACCTTATTTCTTTCACTTTTGAAAAGCAGAAGCTTATTTTGAACAAGTATAAGTTTGTGTGTGTGTGTGTGTGTGTGTGTGTGTGAGTGTGTGTGTGTGTGTGTGTGTGTGTGTGTGCACGTGCTCACAAGGGACTGTAGAATGTCTGAAAGTGAGTTTGCTGTCTTTTTCTGTTTGTGCGATCTTAGAGTTAGTATATATATAAGTAGATTATTTTT
>NC_056733.1:817225487-817241582 GCF_019279795.1 Protopterus annectens
TGTCTCTGTAAGACCCTTCTGGAGGATGTCTGTGTCAGCCAGAGAGTCGATTATGGCCCCCCATTTTGCAGTTATCTGCAAACTTGGTCAGCCATAGTCCTCCTGTGCTTGCCTGTACCTCAGGGAAGTATATACTGAACAGGAGGGGTCCCAGGACCGAGACCTGTGTGATGCCACTTAAGACTGGTTTAGAGTCTGACATGGCACCCGCAACTCTGACCGTGTGTGTTCTATCCGTGAGCCAATTTGCCACCCATCTCATGACATAGGGGTTAATGTTTAAGCTGGTAAGCTTGTCTATGATGCCAGAGTGGGGAATGGTGTCGAAGGCTTAGTGAGGTCCAGGTATGCTGTGTGGACTACCTTCTCTTCATCTACGGCCTTGGTAACTCTTTCAAAGAAATCAGCTAGGTTTAGGAGGCAGTATCTGCCTTTAACAAAGCTGAATTGGGTAGGGTCCAGTGTCTGGAGCTTCCCAATGTCTCTGTTTGAGTTCCATAATAATTTGCTCCATAGCTTTGCAGACCAGGCTGGTCAGGCTTATAGGGTGATAGTTCCCAGGTTCTGTTGTGGCACCACTTTTGTAGAGTGGGATGACTATTGCTGTACGCCATTTTTTGGGTACATAGCCTGTGGTAAGGCTGAGTCTGAACAGTGAATTTAGGTGAGGGTTTAGTTCTTTTTGGAGCTCGTGTTTGATGCAGCCTGGGACACCATCCGGTCCCATTGATGCTGTGTTCTTAGCTTTGGAGAGGGCTGTTTTTATCTGCATGTCCGTGATGTCTGGGGCTCTGCATTCTTCTGGGATGGACACAGGCCCTTTTGGGGATGAGAGGGGTGAAGTTTGCACTAAACTTGCCCACCAGGATGTTGGCAATGTCAGTTGGTTCAGTTTTTTTGCCATTTTGCAGTAGCTAAAAGCATATCTGAGAGTTGCCACCTAAATGTTTGATATAGCTAAAGAAGGCTTTGTGGTTATCTTTAGATTCCTTGGCAATTTTTTTTTAGAAACTGGCCTTGGATGATTTTATGAGTGATCATAGTTTCTTGCTAATAATGATCAGTGATGCCTTTTTGGAATTTTGCTCTATCATGTAGTAGTTTCCTCCTTCTGTTGTATAGCTTATTTATGGCCAAGGACCACCAGACTGGTTTCCTCTTTTTGGAGGAGTGGGTCTTGGTTTTACTCAGGATGGCTCAATCCATGCATCCCTGTAGATGCTCATATAATGCACTTGTAAAGGATTCTGCAGATTGGATAGCATTATCCTGTAGCAAGGGGGCTTTGAAACTTTCCACTTCGGTCTTGAGAAGTGTGAAGTTTGCTTTTGAAAAGCTTTTCACAGTGGTTTCCTTGACTGGGGCTGGGGTCGGGATGTGGATGTGCAGTGTGATTAGTTTATGGTCTGATCTTACCAGCAAGGGGTTTACCTCTGGTGTGGAACACTGATCCCCCATGTTGGTGATGATCAGGTCCAGTATGTTGTCACCTCTAGTGGGCATGGTGACCAGCTTTTCCAGGGCATTTGAGTTTATAAACTCTAGGAAGCATTGGGCAAAGGGGTTTGTACTTCAGTAATTCTCCCAGTGAATGTTTGGGTAGTTGAAATCTCCTAATATCATGGTGTTTGGTAGGACCTTTTTATTTTCCAGTGTTCTCAGGAATGATGAGTGAGGGTCCTGAGACAAGGTAGGTGATCTGTAGCAGGCTATGATCTGATAAGCAGCTTTGCCCACTGTTAGTTGCACTTGGATGGTCTCTGAGGCCTCGTGCTGTGCCACTAACCTGGAGGTGTGGGTATTCTTTATGAAAATGGATACACCCCCTCCTTTTGTATTTCAGTCTGGGTTTTGGGGACGAAGCTCGGAGAGATTGTGATGTCTTTAAGTGGAGCATGTCCAACAGCTTTGTGTTTGACATAGCTTTGCATGCTAGGCAGAGATCACCTCTGAGTAGGCGATACGCAACAGAGTAAAGCTGGAGTGTTTTGAGACAGTCTGTGTAGGGCATGTATTTGAGGCCGCTAATCCTCTTTATGAGGTATTTCTGTGGGCTTTCCAGTTGTTGTAGATGTCTTGTGAGGTACATACCAAAAGGGGCGTTGTACTCTCTAGTGGATCTAATGAGTGATGAGTAGAGGGGAAAAATGACCTCTTTTTTTCTGCATGAGAAACCTTTAGTGATGAGGTGTACCCCGTAGAAGGATTTCCTGACTACTGTGGTGATGTGATTATGAAAGGAGAGTCTACTGGCCACCTGTGTCCCAAGGTCTCTTATCACACTTTCAGTGTTAAGTATACTACTGCCTATGTTGTAGTTCATGGGTACAGAGTTTTTACCAAAGGGGATGACAATGCACTTTTTGGCATTGAGCCTGAGGCCATGGCTTTGACACCAGGCATCTGTTTCAGTGAGGCCCTTTTGTAGGATGTCCACATCATTAGTAGTTTCGGTTATGGCTCCTAGTTTGCAGTCATCTGGGAACTTCATTAGCCAAAGACCTGTGTTAGCCTGTACTTCAGGGAAGTAGATACCAAACAGGAAAGGACACAGAACTGACAGGGAAGTAGATACCAAACAGGACAGGACACAGGACTGAACTCTGTGGTACTCCACTTGTCACAGCTCTGAAGTCGGACTTGGAGTCTGCTACTTTCACAGTGTGGGTTCTGTCAGAGAGCCAGTTGGCAACACATCTTGTGACATGGGGATTTATACTTAGTTTAGTTGGCAACACATCTTGTGACATGGGGATTTATACTTAGTTTAGTGAGTTTATCTTTAATTCCAGAGTAGGGGATGGTGTCTAAAGCCTTGGCAAGATCTAGATAGGCTGTGTGAACCACCTTACCCTTGTCTATGGCTTTGGTGACTGCTTCGAAGAAGTCTATCAGGTTTAGGAAACATGATCTGCCTTTTCCAAAACCAAAATGGTTGTGGTCCAGAGTTTGGAGAATGCCAATGTCTTTGTTTATAAGTTCCATGGCCTTGCAGACAAGGCTCATCAGGCTAGGCTAATGGGGCGCTAGTTCCCGGGGTTCGTGGTGGCTCTCCCCTTGTTTAGTGGGATAACTGTCGATGTGTGCTATTCAGCAGGCACAAAGCCTGAGGTGAGGCTATGATTGAACATGGTACTTAGGTGTGGTGCCAGTTTGTTCTGTAGTTCATGTAGAATGCAGCTTGGGATGTTATCTGGTCCCATGGATGCTGTGTTCCTGGCTTTGGAGAGTGATTTTCACCTGTGCAGCCGTGATGACAGCAACTTTGCATTCTTCCGGTATAGAGATGGGCTCTTTCATGGGTGAGAGGGAGGGTAAAGTTAGCACTGATCCTATCTGCCAGGATGTTGGCAATATCAGTTGGGTCTGTATATTTAGTGCCATTGTGCTGTAACTCAGAGCAGATCTGAGTGTTGCCATTGTGATTCTTGACATAGCTATAGAATGCTTTGTGGTTGTCTTTAGAATCAGTGGTGATTTTGTTTTCGTAACTAGCTTTGGAGGATTTTATCAGGGATCACAGCTTCTTACTGAGACTGACCAAGGAGCTCCTCCACTCATGAGTTTTACCCTCTTTTGCAACAGTTTCTTCCTTCTGTTGTGCAGTTTGTTTATGGCAGGGGACTACCAGATTGGCTTCCTTTTCTTGGAGGATAGCGTCTTGGTTCTGTTTGGGATAGCACGATCCATGCACTCATGTAAGTGCAGTTGTGTAGGATTCAGTAGTCGTAACTATATTGTCCATCTGCATGGGTGTCCTGAAGTTCACCACTTCTGTCTTAAGTATCATGAAGTTGTCTTTGGAGATATTTTTAACATGGTTTTCTTAATGGGGGTGGGGGCAGAATGTGGATATGTAGAGTAATTAGCTTATGGTCAGATCGGACCAATGAGGCGTTGACTTCAGGTGTGGAACAACGGTCACTCAGGACTAACCAAACCCCATAACCAGCACAAATAACCACAAAGTGAGCTAAATGCTACTCATTGCCAGAAGTCTCAGCCTTCAGATGCACACACTCGAGGCACTTTTCAGTATGGGAAATATTGATATATGTGCAGTAACAGAAACCTAGTTCAAGGCTCCAGAGAGCACACCAGCAGTACCATGATACTACTCATTCCATACCTTCCAGCATCAGAACCTGGATCATAACACATAGGGCGGGGTTGTATCCATATTCATCAAGGATACTTAACACCTCTCTCTACATGCTGTCTACAGGATATGTACCCATAGAATGGTGCACAGCAACGTTCTTCCCACTCCACAGGGGTGTGGCCACAAAAGACACTTGGCATTCACACTCTATGAACCTGATGAGTCTGATCTGCAAGGCAATGGAGCCAATCATAATGGAAGTCAACAATAAAGACATTGGGAACCTTCACATAGTTGAGCACACCTAGTTTGGCTTTGTCAAATGCAGATCACGCCTCCTGAACTGGGTGGATTTCTTTGAGACAGTTACCCAGGCTACAGATGATTGAAATGAGCTCCACACAGCCTACCTATACATCGCTAAGGCCTTTGACACCATTCCCCAGTCAGTTATCATAGATGAACTCACCAACCTGGGCATGAATCCATACATCACAAGATGGATTGCAAACTGGCTCACAGATGGATCCCACAAGTTGCTGGCTACATGTCAGACTCTACACTGGTAACAACTGGTGCCCCCCAGTGTTCAGTCCTGGGGTCCCTCCTGTTTGGTATAGACTTCTCAAAAGTACATGCCAACACAGGAGGGTTGTGGTTGACAGTTTGCTGGGAACTTTAAAGTGTTTGCCATAATAGATTCCCCGGATGACACAAATATTCTCCAGAAGGGACTCTATGAGACAGATGTGTGGTGTCAGAACCATGGCCTCAAGCTCAATGTGGAAGAATGCATAGTAATCCCCTTTGGTGAAAACAATGTACCCACAAACTACCACATAGGTGTTACCCCCTTAAAACTGACAAGGTAATAAGGGATCTGGGGACACAAGTGGATAGTCCTCTTTCCTTTGACAACCATATTGCCAAAGTGATTGGGAAATCCTATGTGGCCCTCTTAATCAACAGGATCAAAAGAGGTAGTGGTGGCCCTCTACTCGTAAGTTGTCAGACCCGTCATTGAGTACAATGCACCATTTTGGATGTACTCAACTTAAGCATATCCAGCAGCTGTAGAGACCACAGAGATACCTCACCAAGAGGATTACTGGCGTCAAACAGTTGTGTTATGCAACACAACTGGTAAAACTAAATCTGTTCTCCGTTGTGTACCACCTACTCAGAGGCACACTCTGCCTAACATTCAGAGCCATGTCCAACACATAACTGTTGAACATGCTCCATCTACGGATAACAAAATTGAGTTGCACTACACACTCCGGGAATATGAACCTCATCACAACAATGAATACAACATGCTGGTGGGATAGAGTACCATCCCGGACACTTGCCTTACTGTGGAACAGTGTCCCAATGTACATCAGACAGAGCCCCTCGCTGACATTCTTCAATAGGAATCTTGATGAGTGGATGGGAAACGGACCATTCACGCCAGGCATCACATCAGCAGCCCCACTAGAAAGGGGCTTTAGGGTACTAACTATTAGAACTAGGGCTTGATAGACTACCCAATGGGGTGGTGAAAGCTGCACAACTTTCCTAGGCTAATATATGCCTTCGTGAAGATAGTCTGCTACATACCTATGAACCTATATGACAAGTACATGTCTACAGATAGTAGATGTGTACTTCATTGTACAGTCATGTACAGTAGGCACATGGACCACATATTCTGTAATGCTTACAGATACTGGTGGTTATGTACAGTGGGTGAGATGTGCACCTCATGTCTTTTGTGCCATTGAGATGTGTGCTGGGTGGGACAGTCCTGGATGGCTCCCTGTCATGGTCACTCTCTTACACACATCTCTGCCCATCCATCTTTGGCTTATTATACTGTGTTCCCCCTACATACATATATGTAATATATATATATATATATATGTACATAGGTAGGTAATAGGCTATCTGCCTGAAGGCATATATTAGTATGGCCAGTGTGTGCAGCTATCACCACACATGGGGTTAGTTCCCTAGGCCTCTGTGTAGTAGAGCTGATAAAGTAATCCATGGTGTGACAGTTCAGTTTCACATACCCTCATCAAGGCTCCTCTGGAAGAGTGTCAGGGACTCAGCTTAATGTAGGTTGGGAGCCTGTTCTAAAGCAAGGGAAGTCTGTGAGTTAGTAATATAGCCTTCCAACATGTTCTGTTTATTGTTGTGATGATGATATCCCTAGAGCATGTGGCACAGTGAGCTTGGGTTTACTTCAGATAGTGCATGTACATCAGTTCTGCATTTGACATGGACCTGCCTGTTTGGGCAGAGATTGCCTGAGTAGACAGTATGCAACACGGTACAGATTGAGTTAAATTCAGTCTTGTTGCATGGGGCAACTGTTTGAGGTCAGCAATCCTCTTGTTGAAGTACTTCAGTGGTCTTTCCAGCTGCTGAAGGTGCCTAGTCAGATTCATTGCAAGTGTGCATTGATACTCTCTGATGTGTCTGATGACTGATGAGTAGAGGGAACCTCCTTTGACCTACATGCAAAGACCTTGGCAGTTTGTGGGAACATATAGCATGATTTTCTAACCACTTTGTGAATGTGTTTCTGAAAGTAGAGATGACTATCCACATGTGTCCATAGATCCCTTATTATTACCTCCATATTTAGGGTGTTGGCACCTATGTGGTATATGTATGACTGTAGCTGGAGGCCATAATTTTGACACCACGTCTGTCTGACTAAGACCCATTTTAAGGATGTCTCTGTTGTCCCAAACATCAATTGATGACCTTTTTGCAGTCATCCACAAACTTTGCTAAACATAGCGCTCATGTGTTTGACTGTATTTCTGAAAAGTATACACCAGACAGGAGGGGTCCCTGGACTGAGCCATGGGGGACAGCTGTTGTTACCAGCTTGAACAGGAGACCACAGTTCTTATCTTGTGGGATCTATCTGTGCCCCAGTTGACAATTCATCAGATGACATACGTGTTTATGCATAGGTTGTTGATTTTGTGGATACATGTGTGTGGGATGTTGGAAAAGGGCTTTTCAAAGTCTATGTAGGCCATGTGGAGCTCATTTCATTGATGTCCTGGGTGACTGCCTTGAAAACTGTCTAGCAGGTTTAGCAACTATGATCTGCCCCTGACCAAACCACAACAGGTAGGGTTGCATGTTTGTAGGTTCCCAATACCTCTGTTTATGAGTTCCATAATGATGGACTCCATGGCCTTGCAGATCAGGCTTATTAGGGTTATAAGACTATAGTTCCCATGGTCTGTTGTGCACCGACACTTGTGGAGTGTGCCAAACATTGCTGTGACCCAGTCAACAGTTTCATATCCTGTACAGAGGGTGAGTCTCAACAGACTGTTCAGGTGCAGGGTCTGTTTGTTTTGGAGTTCGCATATGACACAGCCAGGGACACCATGTCATGCCATAGACGCCGTGTTTTTAGGTTTGGATAGAGCTGTTTAACCATTGTATATGTGATTTCTGGGTTTTCACAATCTCCAGGTATGGTAATGGGCCATTTTGTCAGTGAGAGGGGGTAAATATGTATGAACCTGTCTGACAAGATGTTGGCAATGTCAGTCATGTACATGTATTCATTTACAATTTACACTGACTCAGAACATATGAGTTTCCATTGATATTTATGACATAGCGAAAGAAAGCTTCATGGTTCTCTATGGACTCTTTGGCAATATTTTTGCCAGAACATGGCTTGGATAATGTTAGGAGTGCTCATTGTTTATTGATGATACTGATCGGAGATTTATTGATCTTCTTTGCATTTTCACTTTCATTGAACAACTTAAGTACTTGTAGCACATAGTTTGATTATGACAGGCGTCCAATATATTATATGGGTCTGTTTTCATATCATTGTTTGCACAAGGCAGGATTGGTGAATAGCGACTAGTGTCTGGAGTAAGAACTGCAACTGCCAGATATGTGTGGCCCAGTTGTGTGCTGTACTCAGACATGGCCTAAGTGTGTGAGCATGCCTACTATGGGCATATATACTATATGTGTGTGAAAAATCAAGTTGTTTTTTACTTCAGGGCTCACCTTTGTATTGCACATCAACAGGAAGCACGCTGTGCCTGCAGGGCTTCCATGAGTCAATTTGCATAGACTTAACATTTCTACATACAGGGGGGGACAGCTATTATTTGTACATTTCTACCCGGTGGGCACACCTGATTGTTACTGTAGGTGTACATAGAATGAGGGGTACACGTGACACTTATACATTTGCTAGGCCTGCACTGCTATGTCAGGTACTCCATTTCAGTGTGTACTGTTGCCTATCGTATTGGCTTGAGGCATACCACTGTACTACAGACCTTAGCTTCCAGTTACACGCATATTAGTTTGTGACTTCATAGCCTACCCAACCCACATCACACTGCCTGGCCTGCTGTTATCTGTCTGCATAGGCCTGGGGGGAGGTTACTCATATGCCTCTTCAGAGGGCAGGATACAGCATTTGTTTGTGTTTGCGTTTGTCTACAATTGTCCTGCTGGCTGTGACTGTTAGGTATGTGACCCCCCCCCAACTGGTATGTGTGAGTGACTTAAGTTGTGTCTGTGCCAGTGAAATGCTGTCATGGCTTAGTGGTTCAGTACTGTGACTATAGAGCACAGTATCCTGAGTTTGAGCCCTGTATCTCCTTTTTATTTTCCTGCTGGGCAGACCTGACTGGTTAAGGAACAGTAAAGCAGGAGTGAGCGTGTTTACCCGACTTTGCTTGACTTTGCCCAACATTGCCCAACTTTGCTCAACATTGCCCGACGTTGCACTGGTTAGCGTGGTACGCAGCTACACCCAATTGTATTTAAATATGCTCAATACTGGTAAATTTTGCTTAGCAGTGCTTTATATTGCTTAAAATAGGGACTCATGCCTCAGGTGGTGGGCTGCTTATGTCAGATGCACATATTACACTCCCTATACATGTGTAAAAACAGGTAGTGTCAAGTTAGGCATCCCTTTTACTGTATGTGCGAGTCAGAGAGAGGTGTAATTTCCAGGGTTCCTACTGAGTCAGTGTATGTGCTATGTGTTGCCTCTTTGCCAAGGCCAGGGCATACTGGGCACGCCTCCTTCTGCCTACTGGGGCAGGCTCAGGTTGTTCCTCCTCTGTGTCACGCTGTGCCTGTGCAGGCCTTGGCAATGGTGGGGGGCTGTTTGGCCCTGCCCCATGTTGTTCCTGCTGCAGCTGTTTCCGCAGGATCATATTGTGTAGCATGGCACATACCATGACAATTTGGGTACATGTAGTTGGTGAGTACTGCAAGG
Source organism: Protopterus annectens (assembly GCF_019279795.1). NCBI lineage: Eukaryota > Metazoa > Chordata > Ceratodontiformes > Protopteridae > Protopterus > Protopterus annectens. The sequence continues at coordinate 817,234,871 of NC_056733.1, forward strand.
CTCCACCAGATGTGTCCAGGCACCATAACCGTGACTTGAGCATCCCAAACACACGCTCAATTATGTTTCTTGTTTGTGCGTGTGCCTCATTATGGAGTTCTTGTTCAGGTGTGTGTGCATTTCTCATGGGTGTCATCAGCCACGGCTCCAGTGCATATCCAGCATCCCCCACTAGGTGACCATCAGGGATGTCCCCATTGACAAATCTCTGGTACAGCTGCGTCAGATGCCAGATGTGGGAATCGTGATAACTTCCAGGGCAGCCAGCACATACATTCATTATTATGCCCTGGGTATCACACACGACCTGGCAGTTGATGGAGGGGAAGCCCTTGTGGTTGATGTAGACCCTACCCCCGCTCACCAGGTGGTGCTTTGATGTGTATGTGCATGTAGTCTATTGCACTGACTACCTCAGGGTATTCTGCTGTTTGGTGGAAAAGACGCATATTGCTGGCCAGTGCCTTATGGGAATTGGGGAAATATACGTGCTTACCAACATGTGCTGACATGGCACCCAGGAAGTGGTGCAGTACCCTGGATGCTGATGCCTGTGAAATCCCCATCGTATCACCAGTCAGTCTCTGGAAGGTACCTGCAGCTAGTATTCTTAAGCCAACACATACCTTGGTTCTGGGATGGGTTCCCCCTCTGTTGGTTCTTTGTGTGAGGTGTGGCCTGCACAGCTCAACAGTTTGCTGCAGGAGGTCTCTGTCCACTCCACTATCTCCAGCTCATGTAGCCCCTGGTAGGTTACCCTGGGTCTGTACACTGTCCTCCATCTTCTCACTGTGGGTTGCTCAGCAGCATTCACAACATCACCACCCTCAGCACCTTGCACATGTTGGTTTATGATAGCAAGAGCAGCCCCTAACATTTTGTCTGACTTTAAAGTTTTTAAGCTTTCCCTCTTTGTATACTGCAATGTTGCAGAGTTCTTTGGCAAAAAACAGGGAAGAATGCTGTTTGCAGAGTTTAAAGTTCTGGGCTGAGCTAGTCTGCTACCTGTGTAATTGGCTGATTCTGATATATTTAACCTGGCAGCTCTGTTAGTTCTCCTTGGTTAATTTCCTACTACTTCTTTTCCATTTCTGTTTCCACACAGGGCAGGCCGTGCAAACAAGTGAACGTGCTGTGTGTACGTTTGCAAAAAATTTCAGATATATTTATGGCATACACCTTTGGTTTCTGGTTTTCAAAAAGGGCAACTGTAGACACGCCTCTTGCAATCCTCAGCAACTCAGGACAAACACAAGACACTGTGCTCCAATAAGCTTACAGCCTTTCTGACACACCCCCTCATGATGTTATCTATATTCTACTCTACTACTCACCTACTCCTACACTTATACTCTTGGGACATGGCTCACATGCTGGGGAAATTGGGATTCACTATCCTTATCCTCATTTGCATAGGATTGCCTACTAATGCATGGTTACATCTCTCACATTGAGTTTCCCCCCCTTAGTAACCACTATTCTGTGGCCATGTCTTCAGCCTGCCATTCACCTGCATGGCAGGATAAGCTTTTTAGCAAAAATGGCTATTTTTGGCTATTTTTAAATTATTTTCTTGTTTTTTTAAAGCGCCGCATGTTTGCGCGGTGCTGTGCTATGCTTAAACATTGGAAATCAGGGAAAAATAAAGTTAGATTTTAATAATTTTAAACATTTATAAATGCCAATGGCCTTATATTTGGCCATTGGCATGCTTCCTCAACTGTATGTATCCTTTATTTGGAGTTGTCATAGCTCCGTTTAGCTATTTGCAGAACGGTATTTCTGCAGATAACACTAATCTTCCACGGACAGGTTAGTGTTTCCTGGATTGCAAATTTACCTCATTTGCATAGCTTTCAGCAGCAAATTAGGTAATTTGCATACCGTGATGCTGTCCGTGCAAGAGTAGCTTTAGCAGCTCTCATGCACACCCCTGCTGGCTGTACATGGATCACACAGCAGACATATTGCCTCCATGAGTTCCTGCACTCTTCTTGCACTCCGTGCAAGCTTTCATAAATCTGGCCCAGTCTGTTGATGTAGAAAGGGAAGAAATAGAAACTGAGGTGAACTGAGTGGTAAAAGGTTCATTGTGGAGATTATAATACAGACAAATTCCCAGAACAATAAGTTGGTAAATCCTCAACAAATGGAACCACAGACAGAGCAAGGTACCATTACCGATTATATAATGCAAATGAATATTTCTGAAGGTTCATCATAAGTTGGTTGAAAGTGCAGTTAGGAGTATGTAAAAAGGAAAAGTATGGAAAACAGTAAAAAATGTATTCTTAGCATTTATGAAAATAATCTAGTAGAAGACCTTATCAATTTAATAGAAATGGATAGGTCCATTAAGAAAGATAAAAGGAGAGAGTACAGAAGGTATATAACACAGGGTTTCAGAAGACTGGAGATTCATATGATATAACAGAAATAAAGTAGCACAAAACTGTACAACTAAACAAATAGTGTTTCACCAGGAAAATGTAGAATAACAATGGAAGAGAACATGTAGGCTGCCATCTTGGAAACATCAAGTGCAGAGAACAATAAACAGTTACAACATGAAGTTGTCATTACTAGGAAGAAGACAGAAAATGGAATAGATAATCAAACACTCTTAAAACTCAAAGCTTTTCTAAGAATGTCACAAAAGGAAAATCCATCATTAAAACTGATGAAGATTTATAAGTATGCCATTCTAAAAATACTGAAGAAGCAATTTATTGACAACCTGACATGTTTTTATATGTAACTGGGGATAACTCAACAAAAGTAACAGTAACCCCACCCAAAAGAGAATAATTCAGGAAATTCCAAAAACCCTCTATGAACATCCTGTTGAATATGTCAGAGATACTTAACTGATAAAAAAATATATAAAAATGCCATCAAATCATGTGAAACAAAACAAAGGAACATTCAGTGATGATAGATATCCTTACAAAAGGGTACTTACTGGAGTTTCCCACAGATGTCATGTCAAACTTCTGGCTTAAAGAATTAACATACTTGAACAGTGATTTAGACCTGAGTAAGTATGTCTGTATGCTTTCTTAACTCTCAATAGTGTGGTTAACAATAGCACAAATTATACTCCCTTGTTTATGCGTGTGCCTCATTATGGAGTTCTTGTTCGGGGGTGTGTGTGCATTTCTGATGGGTGTCATCAGCCACGGCTCCAGTGCGTATCCAGCATCCCCCACTAGGTGACCATCAGGGATGTCCCCATTGACAAATCTCTGGTACAGCTGCATCAGATGTCAGATGTGGGAATCGTGATAACGTCCAGGACAGCCAGCACATACGTTCATTATTATGCCCTGGGTATTGCACACGACCTGGCAATTGATGGAGAGGAAGTCCTTATGGTTGATGTAGACCCTACTCCGCTCACCGGGTGGTGCTTTGATGTGTATGTGCATGTAGTCTATTGCACCGACTACCTCAGGGTATTCTGCTGTTTGGTGGAAAAGACGCATATTGCTGGCCAATACCTCATGGGATTTGGGGAAATATATGTGCTCACCGACATGTGCTGACATGGCATCCAGGAAGTGGTGCAGTACCCTGGATGCTGATGCCTGCAAAATCCCCATCATATCACCAGTTGGTCTCTGGAAGGTACATGTAGCTAGTATTCTTAGGCCAACACATACCTTGGTACTGGGATGGGTTCCCCTCTGTTGGTTCTGTGTGTGAGGCATGGCCTGCACAGTTCAACAATTTGCTGTAGGAGGTCTCTGTCCACCCTATAGTGCTCCACTATCTCCAGCTCATGTAGCCCCTGTGGGATACCCTGGGTCTGTACACTGTTCTCCGTCTCACTCACTGTATGGGTTTGCTCAGCAGCATTCACATCCCGCCCACCACAGCACCTTGCACATGTTGGTTTATATGATAGCAAGAGCAGCCCTAACATTTTGTCCCAGCTTTAAAATTTTTTAAGCTTTCCCTCTTTGTATACTGCAGTGTTGCAGAGTTCTTTGGAAAAAACAGGGAAGAATGCTGTTTGCAGAGTTTAAAGTGCTGGGCTGAGCTAGTCTGCTACCTGTGTAATTGGCTGATTCTGATATTTCACCTGGCAGCTCTGCTAGTTCTCCTTGGTTAACTTCCTACTACTTATTTTCCTTCCTTTTCCCTTTCTGTTTCTGCACAGGGCAGCACCGTGCAAACAAGCACACACACTGTGTGTACATTTGCAGGAAATTTCAGATATATTTACAGCGTATGCCTTTGGTTACTGGTTTTCAAAAAGGACAACTGTAGACATGCCTCTTGCTATCCTGGGCAACTCAGGATAAACACAAGACACTGTGCTCTAATAAACACATGCTGCAAAACACCCCTCATGATGTTACCTATATTCTACTCTACTACTCACCTACACCTACACTTATACTCTTGGGACATGGCTCACATGCTGGAGAAAATTGGGATTCACTATCCTTATCCTCATTTGTATAAGATTGCCTACTAATGCATGATTACATCTCTCACATTGAGCTTTCCCCCCTTAGCAACCACTATTCAGTGGCCATGTTGTCTTCAGCCTGCCATTCACCTGCATGGCAGGATAAGCCTTTAGTGAAAATGGCTGTTTTTGGCTGGCCGCTTAAATTATTTTCTTGTTTTAAAAGCCGCCGCGTTTTAGCGTACGGTGCTGTGCTATGTAAACATGGGAATCAAGGGGAAAATAAAGTTAGATTTTAATAATTTTAAACGTTTATAAGAAATGCCAATGGCCTTATATTTGGCCATTGGCATGCTTGCTATCCAACTGTATGCATCCTTTATTTGGTACAATGTAGGCTCCGTTTAGCTGTTTGCAGAACAATTATTTCGCAGATAACACTAATCTTCCGCGGACAGGTTAGTGTTTCCTGGATACAAATTTACCTCATTTATAGCTTTCCGGCAGCAAATGGGGTGAATTTGCCTTTCCGTGATACTGTCCGTGCAAGGTGGCTGCCTTGGCTCTCGTGCACGCCTGCGCCTAGCTGTACCTGGATCACGCGGCAGACATATTGCCTCCATGAGCTTTACTCTTCTTGCACTCCATGCAAGCTTTCATAAATCTGGCTGATCATTTGATGTAGAAGAAATAAAACTGAGGTGAATTAGTGGTACAAAAGGTTCATTGTGGAGATTATAAATACAGACAAATTCAGCACAATAAGTTTAGCAAATCCCCTCAACAAATGGAACCACAGACAGAGCAAAAGGTATAAATTGCCGATTATATAATACCACATGAAGATTTTCACGAAGTTCCATCATAAGTTGGTTGAAGAGAAGTGCAGTTAGAGTACATTATTGTAAAGGGAAAAGTATATGGAAAACAGTAAAATGTATTCTTAGCATTTATGAAAATAATCCCAAAGTATTAGAAGACCTTATCGATTTAATAGAAATGGATAAGGTTACATTAAAGAAAAGATAAAGGAGAGTACAAGACTGTAGCCTTATGCTTAGGGTTTCAGAGGAGAATTTGGTCCTTGGGAACATTAAGAGAGATTCATATGATGTAACAGAAATAAAGTAGCACCAAACTGTACAACTAAACAAATAGTGTTTCACCAGGAAAATGTAGAATAACAATGGACGAGAACATGTAGGCTGCCATCTTGGAAACATCAAGTGCAGAGAACAATGGGCAATTCACGACATGAAGTTGTCATTACTATAGGAAGAAGATAGAAATGGAATAGATAATCAAACACTCTTAAGAGCTCAAAGAAACTTTTTAAAGGAAAGAACATCCATCATTAAAAGAGCAAGATGGAGATTTATGAGTATGTCATTTTCTAAAATACTGAAGAAACAATTTATTGACAACCTCAAGTTTTACATATGTAACTGGGGGTCAACTCAACAAAAGTAACAGTAACCCCCACCCAAAGAGAATAATTCAAATTCAAAACCCTCTGTGAACATCCTGTTGAGATATGCTCCAGAGATGCTTAACTGATAAAAATATATAAAATGCCATGTCAAATCATGTGAAACAAAGGCAAAGGAACATTCAGTGATGATAGATAATATCCTTACAAAAGGAAGTACTTGCCAGGAGTTTCCCACAGATGTCGTGTCAAACTTCTGGCTATAGGAATTAACATATCTGAACAGTGATTTAGACCTGAGTAAGTATTATGTCTGTATGCATCCTTGATTGACAATAGTGTGGTTAACAACAGGACAAATTATACTCCTGCATAAAAGGGAACCCATGAGCCAACCTAAAATCATAGGATCATAGGATCATAGGAATTTACTAGGCTATTGGCCCTGAGGCCCTTACAAGCCTAGCCAAGAATTTAGCCTATGTTCCAACAAGTCAGCACCCAATGCCACTGTGCAGCAGGGGCACAAGTGGAATCCCAGGGGTGTGTTTTCTGTTCCCCATCCAGTTCCCCATCCAGTTATCCAGATTAAGCTTAAAAATGGTTAATGAGGTACTCTGCTTTACATGGAGGGGGAGTCTATTTATTCCACAAATGGGGAGTCACTGGAAACAAATCCTGTTCCACACTAAGTCTATTGATGTCACAGACCAATTGAGGTCACCGTGTAGTTTTACTCGAGTGGACCTTGACTTACCAGATATGCAGCGATCCATCAGGGTGGGGTATGAGACTGCTGTATGACAAGATAGAGTCACCTCTGAGAGCGGGGGGTGGCTTTTGTTTAGCTGGCCCTGGATTCTCCA
>NC_056733.1:817929753-817949753 GCF_019279795.1 Protopterus annectens
CCAAACCCCTCATGAAATTGCTTCTGCATCGGACCATGCGGCAAAAAAGACTGAGGATATGACGTCGGTCATGCGCATTAGTACCCTGACGTACTGACGTCAGTCTAATGCACCCTGACCGACGTCAGCCATATACTTTGGTATTCGGGCCGACTGGACAGCGGACTACCCAATAGTTAGGACTGCAGCAATGTGGAATGAAGAACATCAGCATTTCATTCGCTGGTCTGCTGTTTAGTTTTGGCCTTCTTTTGCTTATTAAATTTTACGCACTTTTCCTATGTATTGTTTCAACTGCTAGCATGGATAAGGCCTGTGTGTTTTGAATAGTTTGAGACATTAGAGGTCTACTTTTGGGTCTCTTCCATTTGCTCCTCTTGGACTTCACCTACGGGTGATAAAATACTGGGGATGTAAAGTGCTATGGAACCATAGGAAAAGTTGTCTCTTCCATTCAGGTAACGGAGCTCCTTCTGGTTCATATGCACTTGCCTTGTGTAAATCGCCCCGACAGTGCGCAGTCTCTGTTCTGTGTGATACGCATGGATCCCATGTTCCATTTGAACAAGTAAATGTAACAGATTCACCTAAGCTCATTATTGGACTGTTTTGCTATAATGAAAGACCCATCTAGAACAAGCCTGGGATCTTAATGCTGCTGATTTTATCTCTGTGGATGTTCCTCCTCTCAGGTATTCTATTATTCAGCACCGCTGGATGAATCACAATGGGGAGGTTTGCCAGCTCATTCCTATAAAATTACCAAGGCTTTTTTCTCGGCTTTACAATGAACAGCTTACTGGTTCCTCAGTTCTTCCTTCCTCCAGTTAGAAAAAGGAAGAAAATGTCCACACAGTAGTCTTATGACACAGCTGACACCCCTTTCTATAGCAGCAGGTACTGGGTCTGATAAGGTGGTTTGCATGGTTCATACTTGGTTCCAAGCTACAACTACCTTGTAGGCCATTTTAAGCCTAGCCAAATTGCCAAACCTATATGGCGTTTCGATTACCCTTACCCCTTCATGAACTAGATTCATATTAACCAAAATAATCCACAAGTATCCAGGCTGCAAAACAATTCCAATAATAAAGATGACTAAGCCAGTCAGAAGGCTAACACAGTTTTAATCTAAAAATCTTGAAAGTAACAAATCCACTTGGTTAAGCGCTTTCGTCTACATTAAGACATCCTCAGAACCAAGACAAATAATGAAGTAAAAACTTTTAAATACAATACAGACACACACCAATTTGAAACCTTCAATAGAACCAATCAACCAATTAAACATAGCAAACAGAAATAAAGCAACAGTAACTAGATGTTACAACCATAATACTGAATATAGCAGATGCTTCATATACTTTAAAATATAAGTGAACGTTTTTTCAATTCACTTGAAATTGAAATATGTTCATTTAACCCTGGTGGGTTAGTTGCGTCTAACCTAATCTGCGGGTAGTTTCCCTGAACGAAGTCAATCTAGCATACAGGTCTGTGAAGATTGTGCTTGATGAACTGTTATTCGACTCCATTTCCAAACCCCTCAATGATTTGAGGGTATAAAATCCACTACTACCTAAGCTTTTTGGGATTCCTAAAATTGACTCTAATCAGGAAGATCCACCGCTACGTCCAATAGTTGCAGCAAGGGGGTCTGTGACTGAACCCATAGCAAAATATGTTGATATGAGAATTAGGCATCTTTTTGATAGATTTCCCCACATTCTAAAAGGCTCGTGGGATCTTTTGAGAAAGTTACAAACCATGGTGATACCAAACGATGTAATTTTGGTGACTTGTGATGTGAACAGTCTTCACAGTAATCCCACAAGAAACTGGCTTGGATTGGTTTAGAGATATAATTTTTAAATATAGTGATCTTCACGATGATGAGAAATAAACAATATGTAATTTCATGGAACTGGTGCTAAGTAACAATTTTTTGACATTTGAAGGTGAATTTTACAAACAGAAACAGGGGGTTGCAATGGGCGCTGCATGCGCCCCCCCGCCCGTTTGCAAACATAGTTATGTTACGGTGGGAACTGAACTTTTTGTTCAAATTCCCACTATATAGGTTTTGCCTGGTCTATTTTAGATTTCTGGACGATTTATTTTTCTTGTGGACAGGTACTAGAGAACAGACATGTTTTTTCAGTTTTATGCAAAGTAGTTCTGACTTTCTGAAGTTTTCATTTAGACAGGATGTGAAAGTGATAATTACCTAGATATTTTATTTTTTTTAACAAAGGTGATGCTACTCTTGCTACTAGAATTTTTAGGAAACCTACATTTTGTAACACATTTGCATTACACGAGCTGCCACCCCATTTATCAGAAAAAGGGGGTAGTTAAGAGTCAGCTAATCAGAGCTTCACGTCTCACCTCTGATTCTTCTGATTGTTTAGAAGAATTGACAGTAATTAAAACAAATGTTTATTGATATGGGATATCCCATAGATTTATTGGAGAAAATTATAGGTGAAGTTTGGGTTGGGAGACAGATATGTACCCTTTATAAAACAAGGGGCGACAAGCACGCTCAACACAATGAAAAACAAAATGACTAGGGTATTAACACCGAATACAAATATGGTATTGCATTATACAACTGATATTAAGGCTATTGAAAAGATTATAAATAGAAACTGGATGTTGTTACAAGTTGATAGTAACATCTGCCATTTATTTAAATCTCCACCATTTTTCACCTATAAAAACAGGCAGAATGTTAAGATTATGTTGGAAAGAAGTGCGAGCAGGGGTGTACCTACGACTAGAAAATGTCACCAAATTGCATATTGTTCCTATATTAATGTGAATAAGGACAATGGAGTTTTGAACATTATTAATCATTGGGACAAAGTAAAATGTTTAAACTGTAGAGCAGGAAAAATGATTCATCTTGCTACTTGCTGCACATGCAACGCATTTTATATAGGCAAGACTAAGAATAGTTTGAAACAATGAATATATCAGCATGTATACAGCATAAGAAAGGGGAACAATAGAAGTGTATTGGCAAGGCATGCTGTATGTTGTGAAAACTTCAATAAGTTTGTTTTTTTGATGCTCTTAAATTACAACACCATTTTCATGAGACTGGGAGAACATTTTATTGCACAGGGAAATGTTGAGGCAGATTAGGTTAGACGTAACTAACCCAACAGGGTTAACTGAACATATTTCAATTTCAAGTGAATTGAAAAAAACGCTCACTTACATTTTAAAGTATATGAAGCATCTACTACATTCAGTACTATGGTTGTAACATCTAGTTACTATTGCTTTATTTCTGTTTACTATGTTTAATTGGTTGATTGGTTCTATTGAAGGTTTCAAATGGGTGTGTCTTTGTATTGTATTTAAAAGTTTTTACTTCACTATTTGTCTTGGTTCTGAGGATGTCTTACTGTGGACGAAAGTGCTTAACCAAGTGGATTTGTTACTTAACCAAGTGGATTTGTTACTTTCAAGATTTTTAGATTAAAACTGTGTTTTAGCCTTCTGACTGGCTTCGTCATCTTTAGATTCATATTAAACATGGGTGATGAGTACAGGGATGACATCATGGATATTCATAAGACCCCAACCATGGCATATATAATTTAATAGCCACCTCTAGCAATTAGAAAAGGGGGCAGCCCTGTGGTAAAACTTCCTATTTGCCATCCATTAATCCAAGTTTCTTTAATACAGACAGGGGAAGATTGGTTTTACATGGATAGGGAGCCTGCTCAGGAGTAGCAGTATCCTCTGAGATTGGAGAAACTGGTATATTTCTGCTCTGTTGATGTTTCAGAGGCATTTTAGTTCCCTGGACAGAGTATTTTTGTATATCTTTTATCATTAGATTTGTTGATGTGTAGAAAAGATTCAACAGGGCTGGGTCAGTGGATTCCTAATATGATAGACACGAGTCATTTCTTAGCAGTCTATAAAGAGACCAAGTGGAGCAATGGAGTTTTAAGGTGCACAGTTTGCCATGCATGGCCTAAAAAATTTTCTTCTTGTAAGGTATCTCTGATTGCTTCAGCTACCGCAAGTCTGGACAGATACTTGCAAAAAATGGGGGCAATGTACTCTACGACTGAACTTATAGGGGCTGAACACAGGACAAGGTCATCCATGGACCAAGAAACAATTCCCTTGTTAATAAGCTGTGCAATATACAAGGCGTTCCTCACAGCAGTCTACAGATACTGGGTTGAAAGTCCGGTTGCTATCCACAAATTCCCACATACTAAAAGGCTTGGTCAACTTTTAGGGGATGTATTCTCAATGTGGTAGTTCCCCAGGGGAGCAGACTTGCTAAAGGTTATGGTAATGCATTTTTTAGCATTTAGCCAAGTCCACAATTCTTCCTCTAGAATGGCCAAGCCTTTTCAGGATTCTATAAACTGCACCCAACTTGCAGTCATTTGTAAACAGTCAGCCAGAGTCCTTCAGTATGGTTTTCAACTTTGGGGACGTAGATGTCAAACAGGAGGGGTCCCAGTACCAAGCTCTGGGGGACTCCACTGGTTACTCACACTTTTGTGGAGATAACTTCCCCCATTTTGAGCTCGTGTTTTACTAGTCAGCCAGCTGGCAACCAAGCGGATGACATAGATGTTTATTCCTAGTTTGCCTAACTTTTCTACTATGCTCAAGTAGGGGAAGTGTGTGAAAGGCCTTGGCCAGGCTGAGGTAGGGAACAGCTGCATCTAAGCAGCTAGTTATATGCTGGTACAGTTCGGTGGTGTAAGAGTCCTCAGAAACAGAAGTTTCAGGATATGGTGGGGATCTGAAGCTTGCCAAAGTATCATTTAAGAGTAGATAATCTGTCTCTGAGAAGTTTCTAAAAGGTACCATAGGTGGAAGGGGCCTCTGGTATCAATTATATTTAGAATAAGATGGTTTTATGCAAGACTTAGCAAGGGATGGTACAAGATGCACCCATTTGTTAAGGGCAAGGTCCAAGATGTCGTTTCCCCTAGTACGTACTCTATTCCAGGGAACTTTTGACAGTTCAGGAATCTCTGCGCTTGTGCATCTGTGGTGGTGTAGACTTCCAAGTCAGTAGACTGGTAGTTAAAAATCACCCCGGGAAGATTCTATTAGAATTAATACAGAGATTCCAGCTGTTGTAGAAATTCACTGCGTCTTTCTTGGGTCATCAAGTGGATTTTACAGCTAGACAATAAATGGTAAGAGACATTCTTGATAGTGATTTGGACAAAAGTTCTAGTGCATCAAACTGCTTAACCTGTCTTTATGAGAGTCTCTCGTAGAAGACTGACACACTGTTACCTTTTTGCCCCCCCCCCACCCCCCTTATGAAGTGGATGGTCTAAAAGGTGTGGAAGGCACTATAGCCCTGCAAAGCTGGAGTACTCTCCAGTGCTTTCAACCATGCTTCCGATACTACAGAGATATCTACATCTTCCAGAGTGAGAAGAGATTATAGGAAGTGGAGTTTGGTAGGCTCCTAGCAATGATCAGCAGCACCTTTGTACTTTTGTTTGTTAGTTGGTAGGTTTATCCTGTTGGCATGGACTAAAAAAGGCACTATACACAGGCGGAGAAGGCCAATAAACAAAAACCTGGAACGGAGAAGTGCAGGCCACCCCTACAGAAGCAGAAAAGTCTTCTGATCATACCCTCTCAGGCTGACAAATACTGGAATGCCACCCAAAACTAAGCAGATTATCAAAATCAATTATCTTTTGCTCATACTGGATCGTTCCTGGAGAAGGAAGAATACTGCTCAATGCTAGGCTCATACCAGTCTGAGACAGTGCCATCAGGTCTCTTCTTCATATAATCCAAGAAGGAATGCCTCACAGACACCTACATGTACTATGACGCAGTCATACAGTTACCTGTTATTCAGAGACTTCACTGCATGAGTGATCTGGTGGATTCTGGAACCAGAAAAGCAACCAACGGTGATACTTTTCTTGCTTTTCTGGTAAGATCTACATCTGCATGCCTTGCAATGGAGGCACCATTGACTAGGACTTGCGGGTGGGTAGATGTCTGACTTAGCATAATCAGCACCAAGTCATAGATGCTGAGCCTGTATGTGTAGTGGTGGGTTTTGTAGATCTAACGTACTGTTGAGGCAATTTACACCCACATAAAGTCTTTGAGGCTTTGGCAAGTTAACCTTAAGTACCTCATGAGAAGAGGGATTGTGTGTTATGCTGAGCAAAGTGTAGTGTGGTATTGCAGACTATTCAGTTGTCAGAATCATCTGTGAGAGATTTTTTGCCTCCAATGACATATGTTCATCTCTTGCACACTGAATTGCATCTCAGTAAGGCTGGCTACAGAAATTGTGCAGACATGCTGGTCCATGGTTTTGACAGGAAAAGACTTGGGCTACAGAGATTTGCTTTTAGATCCAGGACTTACTACAGGTGGATTTACCACTATGGAGAATGGGGGGAGGAATTACTATGGTTGGGGTGTACAGGTATCCTTGTCTTTGTTTATCTACAGCATGAAGTATGTACTTGTGCCTGGTGCAGGTTAAATAAGCCTTCAACCTAGACTAATAAGGTCACCGAAATTACGAAGAATTTTTTTTTTTTGGGGGGGGCTCGCTGTATAGTGGGATGTCAGAGCAAGTCCAACAGCTGTGCACTCAGCAAAGCTTTTCTTCCAAACTTTCCAAATGTCATTTTAATCAAAAAGGGAAGATGCCAAGATCAATGCAGCTCATATCTTCCAATTCAGGGCTTTCCACAATTCTGTGTCTTGAAACACTCTCTCAAAATTTGCTCGAAGATGTTAAAGCTGAAATTTTGAATTCTCCCCTTGATAGGGAGTTTGTATTTGGACTATCTGCTGCCAAGTTCTTGAAACAAATGTGATGAGAGGGAACAGATTCAAGGGGTAACTCAGATTTTTCAGTCTTCCTTTTCCAAGTTTGCTTAAATGGCTTCCTCCCCAACTTAGAATAATTTTATAAACCAACAAAATAAGCAGGCTCAAACTTCTGGCAAGCAGTTGTACAAAACATAATGGCAAATAGGCTTCATAAGAGAAGGGTGAAGCCTCCCAGAAACAAGGAAGTCCAACAAGTCTGAATGAACAAGAAACTCCTCCATCCCACCATGGCAATCCTTTATGTCCTCTCCAAAATTTGGCGCTCCACTTCTCTTTGGCAACAGATAATCTCGGCTAAATGGGTTCTGAGAGTGACCCATTAGGGGTACAAGAGGACAGCGAGTATCTTCCTCATCCACCAGAGTAAATTTCAGTCCCCTCTGTAACTCGGCATTGGGGGGGTTATACAGCCGGCTCCTCATTCGCTGGCAAGGAAATGTTCTTATTCAATAATTATTCTAATACCACAAAAAAAAAAATAGAAGCATCTTTGACACTAGTCAAATATTTCCCTTCTCATCTAGTTTGGTTTGTGAAAGTCTCAAAATTTCAAAACTATTATCCCTTCACAACTTCTCTCATTACGCTTTTTTTTGGTAACTCCCAAGTTTTAAAGGACGTTTATAGATTTCCTACAGCCACAGATTTTAGATTAAGTTTTTCTGTGTAAGGATTACACCTTCAGTTCTACACATTACCCTCTGGGTTATCCACTCCTCCAAGGATGATCACTGTCTAGCTCCAATTATGGTCTATTAGCGAGCAAGCTATTCACCTTTTTCCTTATTAATTCAATACAGCTGGGTGACTCCTGTAGGAGCTTCTGCAGTTGCATCCTATTGATGCCTCTAGGCGTCAAATACTTCTTTTCCATATCTGCATTAAATAATTTTAAAACCATGCTACAAAAAAGTAGCAAAATATTTAATCTTAAAGCATATGCAAAGGCAAACTGTGTTGATAAATAACCTTTGTCTAATGCAGTTAAAGAGATAAGTCATCCATATGTTTATATTGTCACAAACGTCCTGCCTTTCTAAATATTTTGACAACCATGTAGCACACAGAACTACTTAGCCTCACATGAAAGCTCACAGCTGGATGAACAAAATGCTGCTAACAGTGTGTGTGTAACTAGAGTGTTTTTTGAGATATTGTAACCGGTTTACAAAGCATTATAAATTGAACATCCATGTGAACTGTGTCTTATAAAATCCAATTTAAAACCTAGAACCAAAAGAATACTACCACTATAAAAATAGTCTGTGCCGAAGAGTTTGCAATTCATACTTTAGTAACCCGTTATGGTTCCAGAGATATGTACATTTGTTTGAAATGTGAGGACATAATTTGAGTCGGATTCTATCAAAACGCAGAAAGATAGATACAGTGTAAATGTCCAGAGCTCTGCTGGATGGAATGAGTTAAGATGACTCCTTTATCTTTACAAAAAGTGTTTTTCATTGTCAGGAATCTCTCACCTGGGTATGAGATTTCCTTGCATAAAATCACAGCAATCACCACTATTTGTGATGTTAAAATCCTCTAGCAGATCAAACTTTCTGTCTTACTCCTTCCCACAGGATCGTATTCCTGGAGTGTCTGCTGGACACTTCAGATCAAAGAGCTTTTGCTCCCCAGAGGAAAAAAACAGATCTATTCCAGAAATGTTTCAAATTCCTCCAGGACTTCAGCAAGGAAATTTCTTGGGATACTGCCATTAATAGCATCTATGATTCTCCTAGACAGACTCCACATAAGAATTCAATGGTACTCAAAATCTGTGTAGTCCCAACATCAATACCTCCTGACTTTTCAAATTCTAGTTTTG
Organism: Protopterus annectens; assembly: GCF_019279795.1. Lineage (NCBI taxonomy): Eukaryota > Metazoa > Chordata > Ceratodontiformes > Protopteridae > Protopterus > Protopterus annectens. The sequence continues at coordinate 817,938,464 of NC_056733.1, forward strand.
GGGTTGGCAAAATGGAATTGCTTTGGTGGAGAGAACAGTTTTATTGGAATCCAGGTCTCCCATTCTTACCTCCGGCTTCAACATAGACTACTAGATACCCCAGACTTTAAGGCTAAAAGTTAGTTCTTTTGACCAACACCAACCACCACCACTGTGGCAGTAATACATACACACACAACTCTCTGATCTCCAGGACCTTTAAGAAATTACAGAACACCGCAGTGAAGTTAGAAAAAAATCAGCTGTGGTCTGACTTTTAAAAGTATACCACAGTACTTCTTTTTAAATTGTTATCTGGCAAGGAGTGTTGCTAGGGTCGGCACCAGGGAAAACCTTGATCCCTCACCTCTCTCCTACAACACCTAGCCTATAAATGCATAAAAACTGGACACACTGCTAGCCACCAGCATCCACTAGTCTTAAGCAGTTGTAACCATCCTGTTCTAGATGCCAAAAACATATTAAAACAAAAGGAAAATGAGAAAATTTCACTCACCCATTTTTTCTAGCATACTTCCGGCTCTTCCCACTAGTCTCAGGCTCACTACACTCCTCTACCCCCAATCCCCACCCACTCCCCATTCACACAACCTTATACCTAAACTTGTCCCCATTCACACAACCTTATACCTAAACTTGTCCCCACTCTCTCCTCAACTCATCCAATCACATCACTCCATATAATTATCTAATCACCAACACTAAATACCAATTCTGGCATCACCTCCTCTTCAATTCACCATCTACCACATATACAATGCAACTAGTCACCTTAGTCATCTCCTAACCATGAAAACATGAATTACCATGCCACCCCAGCTCATAAAACATTAGCTTACCTACCTCCCTACACCCTACCATAATCTTCACATCTCAGTTCACTCTCCAACCAGCCCCAACTCCACTCACCCCCAATCCCCTTCCTGCAGCTTTCTGATATCATCCCAAATATTTAACAATACTGACACTCAACTTTTTCCTCTTAAATTTCGCAAATCTAAATATAATCCCTACCCATATTGTAAACTCCTATGATTACTAAATAAACTCATTTACCTCCACCTAGCCATAAGTAGCCAAATTGCACTGAGGACCTCCACCCCAACCTCAATCCCCAAACCCATAGATTCAACACCAATAGCTCCAATACACTTATCCGTTTGAACAGCACACTTGCACGACGTAATAACTCTGACCTACTGTTACTAAATATGAACCTTAGAAGCCTACTAAATAAAATCCACGAATTCCACGCTACCATAAACCTCTACTCACCCGATATATGCATCCTAACTGAAACTTGGTTTAAACCACACATTCAAAATCATGAAATTTTGATCCACGACTATAACAAAGACAAGACTATTCCTCCAAACATGGGGGAGGCAGAGCAATATTTTATAAAGACTACCTCAAACCTGAACCCTTAGACTTAAGTATTTCGGCATTTAAGAGATGTGGGGGACTGATCTCCCACCTTGAAATAAATTTTAAGAAAATTAATAGTCACCTATATTCCCCCTCACAACAATCCTACAACTATTGAACACATCCTTGGCTAGTGTTCATCAACATTTACATCCTGAAACAATCATAAAGGGGGATTTTAACTTAGACTGGCTTACATGCTCATCCGAAAACTCCCAAAACTTCAATAATCTACAAGGCTTCTCTCAGTTAATACAACCCACTAGACCTGATGAACATATTAATAAGCTATCCATCCTAGACTGGGCTATCATTAATTCAGTCTCAAACTATTACCAGGCAGTCTTCCAGACAGCCTAAGTGACCACTTCCCCACCTATCTGCTAAGACAACATTCATGCACACCTAAACAGACTCTGTTCAAATTTATCTGTAACAAAAGGTACTTTTCTCCTAATACCTTTAAAACACTTCTACTTCATTATGACTGGTCCCCCTTAAAGTACCCGCACCTTGACGTACAGTACTTCAGTGAAATATTTCTCACTATTCTTAACCTAGCCACTCTCAGGAAGATTCGTGTAAGATCCAAATCCATTCAACATCTTACCCCAAGACCAAATTGCTCCTTAGAGAGATGAAGCTTGGCATCTCTACCAATCCTCCAAAAACCCAATTGCCCTGCAGAATGTCCACAAACTTGATAACATAGCAAAAAAAAATTAACAGGATAAAAAGCTATACTATACAACTTTGCAACACAAATACCAAAATAACCCAAAAACTTTTGGGGAGCCAATTATTAAAACCAGGTCAAACTACAACCCCACTCCCATTCACTTGAATCTCTGCTGATAAATTGATAATATTGCCACACAATTTATCAACTCTATTCTATCCCTAGTGAAAAACAAAACCAAACCTATTTCAGTCCCTGCAGATTATAAACCAAACCCACAGGCCTTCCACTTCAACCCTGCCGAGATTAACACCATTAAAAAACTGCTAGCCAAACTCAAACCTTCAATTCCTGCTGCCGACCAACACCCTAACGAATACCTCAAACTTGCTGCAGACATCCTTGCCTACCCAGTTATCCCTCCTAATCAAAATATGTTAACCTCTGAATAATATGTACCAAAACTCTGGAAAATATCTTGTACAATACCCGTACACAAAGGTGGCACAGATTCTCAAACTGCAATCCTCTCACCCTTAACCAAAATTCTAGAAAAAAATGTGTGCATAAAAAACACTCTGACCATCTCCTCAAAAACAACCTATCCCCACTTCAACATGGCTTTCAGTCTAAACATAGTACAACTACAATATTTCCAAGTTTCCTCAATGCAACAAACATAGAAAACGGTCTACACACCTCTATCTTAATTATCAAAAGCCTTCAATATGGTCTCGCATCAAAAAACATATTGAAGAGCTAGCCTCATTCAACCTCTCCTACTCCTCCCTCCACTGGTTTATCAGCTGCTTAACTCATTACATCCGAGTGACACCTCCAGGTGCAACTGCAGTTAACTCCTACTGATGCCTCTAGTCATCAAATATTGCTTGCTCATATTTGCATGAATAATTCCAAAAACATATGTACAAGGTTTTAAAAAAGATTTCATCTTAAAGCTTACACAATAGCAAACTCAACTTCATTATTATTTAACCTCTATCTAGTGCAGGTAAATAGAGAAATGTTTTTATGATATTAATTTATATAGATGAAATGACAATGTGTGTACAACTTGAATGGTTGTGGAGATAAAGTTTTCAAAATATTACAAATATAATAGTGTGTTTACTGTGACTTATACAATTTGGTTTTAAGACCTAGAACTTAAAGACCACTACATAGTTTGTCATTTATAGTTCTTTCATAATCCCTGTGGTTCAAGAGATATGAACATTTGTTTGAAATGTGAGGACATGACTTGATTCTATTAAAATGCTTAGGCTCCACCCATTGAAAGTTAATGCAAACTTCCTGAGCTGCATTGGAGTGAATGAGTAAACTGACCATCACCAGGCTAAACTCTCCCCACAATTGTCTGTCTCTATGGGTGTACTCAAAGGGTCTAATAGTAGGTCCCCTTTTCATTATTTTCACCAATGAGCTCTGCACTGCCACTAAACAAGCAGCCCTTATCCAATACGCCGAAGACTCCTCCCTCATTTGCTCTGCTCCCTCCCCATCAAACGACCTTCACAAAACTGAAAAATCCTTCTTGATGTTGAAAAATATTGTACTAGCTCCCAGCTCATTGTCAACCCAAACAAAATAAAACTCATGTTCTCCAATAACAAAACAACCAATTTCCCTCAGCCCTTTATTATCTACTCCACTAACACCATCATTGAACCAACAAACCATACCAAACTCCTAGGTGTCACTATAAAGATCTTAAAATCTGACAAACATCTACAGTATCATTAATTAAAAAGGCCAATTTTAAGCTAGGGTCACTTTACCGAATTAAGCTCTTCCTAAAAAACTTGTTCAGACACCTTCTCAACACTTGTACACCTCTCCCATAGTCACCAACTTAAAGTGTGATCTAAACAAACTTGAATCCTGCTACAATAAGATAGCCAGATTTACTTCCAACCACCCCTCCAGAACTCATCACTGTATATTCCTACACCAACTGAACTAGATGAACTACATAACGTTCTATTATTCCACCAACTGATATGAGATGGGGAAAAAAGAAAAACAGTAAATTGTCTCAGATATGTGTCAAGCCACACGAGGATTCCTCCCATGCCCTACCACACTTATTTCTTGCCTATGAGATGTTAGATCCTGTTTTATACCACATTGTCTCTTATTCCTGTGGAACTTCCAATTGTTCTTAAAGGAGGGGTTGCTTATCCCAACTCAAGTCACGACTACCTTCTGATGACCAGGACAATTCCCACCTCAACAGAGACTTGTATTCATCAGTAAGGTTCCGTAGAATGCAGTTTAAAAACTATTGGATTCTTGCCTTACAAGAAATGATACAGGAGCCATTCCAATCAAGCCCTTAAGTGGTTTCTTTGTAGCAAAAGATTAGTGTTTTTATTCAATTCTGGACCTATCAGAGTTCTTGTTAGCATCTGATACTGAAGACTGCCATAGTCTTAATGATCACAAGGTATACCGCTGTCTCTTAGGTGGAGTCCTGGACTGGTTTGCTTCCAGTCTGGCAAATCAGAGAGGATGATTTGAGATAAACACTTTCATCATCATAACCTCATAGTTACGTTTTGCAGGGGTTCATATGGAATGCATCCAGAAATGGATTACCTGTGACAGATTAAAGCCTGATCTCTCCAAGACAGATGTCATGGCTATTCATCTATACAAGATTCCTCTGTTCAAGTTGTGTGCTCCAGTATCCTCTATCAAAGTGACAGACAAATGCATATCCAAGACACAACTTTTGGGGCCGTTCTTAAGTCAACAACTACTGTCCATTTGTCAAGATCTTCCTTCTACCACCTTAGGAATATTGCCCTTATAAAGCAGATTATCCGAGTATCTCCCAGTGGTTATGCATGCCTTTTTCTGTTCCTGTATGGAATACTTTGAATTTAACCAACTGTGAACTCAGCGTTATTTAATTGGTGCAAAACTCTACAGCCTGGCTACTTATAAAGTTCTTCTAATACAATGCATTATGCTGGACCTGTGCCAGTCTATACTGGCTGCCAATCAGATCACATACTAGTTGTAACATTCTGAACATGGATTACTTGGCCCTACACATGGATATCCTAACTTAAGTAACTACTGAGCTGGAATCTGTCTACTCATGCTTCAGTCTATCACCATGGAGGTGTTATTAACTACACCTTTGGAAACAATGCCATCTGGGATTTTTTCCTTTGGCTACAAAGTCCATACCATTGGAATTTAGTACCAGAGTGGCAGTAGAAATCACAAATTTCAAGGAGGTCCCTAACAAAAATCTATCTTTCTATGCTGGTTTGGGAAACATGACAGGAGTAATGTTTTTGGATCCGTTTTCAATGCTTATCAACCATTTGCGGTTATCCTTATTTATCAGTTGTTGTAATTTACCTTCTATAGGTTTTATTTGTTCACCTGAACGTTTCTTCATTTGACTGTAGTCCTTCGCTTTTATAGCCATAATAAAATCAAACTTTTAAGCACATTTTACCTCTCATACATGTTGATCAAGGCACTCCCCCAATTGCTTCATTCATTCACCCAGTGCACTGCAGCCGATGCCACCCCCCCCACCTTACCCCCAGTGGAGCAGCCTTATGTGACATACTCTTGATTGGCCAAGTGTCAGGGGGCTAAAGCATGATCATCTCCCAAGCAGCCATGAAAGGCTCATTTGGGCCCCCTTCCCCACCACAAAGATCTTTCCTCTTGCTTTGCTGGGTGCCGCCCTCATCTCAATAGCCTGAGGGTCTGGATTTACCTCCCAATAGCAAGTCCATCTACATTCAAGTACATATTTCAACTGCCCCTGGCTGGGAAGCTAAGGCAGCATTTCAGCAACTCTAACTAAAATGCTCTAATGGCTAACTTGAACACTCGAGTCATTGGGATGGCCACCTTCCTACTGATGTGAGTGCACTCCTGTACAAACATCCGATTAAAACAGCAAGGTACAGCCAAGTTCAGATCTCTAGTTCATTAATCCTTCAAGCCTACCGCCTGTGGCTTTAATGTCTGTCGATCACCTAGCATAATGGACTGCCTCCCCTCCCACAAGGATGGTGGAATTACTAGCGGCTGCTCATTTCCATCCTCCCTGAATGAGCCTCCAGCTCCCGGATTATCACCCAACTTTACGGTGCTTGGAAATTACCCCTCTAAGCCACAGATATGGCTCATAAAAATGAACTTAAACAAGTTACTTCATCACTTACTCACACTGCTCCATGTTGGATACTATTCTATGCCTCAGTTTCATTTAAGAGGCTTTTATAAAGAAAATAACCACAGACACAATATACAATACAATAAGCAATAAACAAATAGACAAAACTAAAATAAAAAAAAAAAAGAAAAAAAAAAACTAGTTTGATAAACAAAGGGCAGCACTACTTCCACAGATAAAACTTTTTAAAAGGAGCTTGAAAAAGGAAACAGTTCAGGGAGTGACAGCAGTCAAGGAACTAAAATAGTCTGTGACCAGTCCCACACATTCAAAAAATCATCTTGAATGAAAATGTCAGCGTGGAGAACCAAACCAGTGCAGGGCACTCCCTCAGCCACTGCACTGTGGAGGTAGTTACACAGGTGTGGCTCCCAATATTTAAAACAGTAGTAGCCACAATTTTCCAAATACAAATAGGGAACCAGCAGCTGCCTTAGGGAGGCAAGACTACAATAAGTGGAGAAGGCAACACAATAGTAAAAGTTCCCTCAAGTAAGTTAGACTAAAGTTATGAATGGCTAAGTATACGAACACCAAGACTTTAAAAGATAATAAGATACAGAACAAGAAAACCAGTGCAGGCAATACAATTCTGGAATACTATTGTTGAAATAAGATGTACTACTTAAATAGCCTGTCAGAGCTTTGTACAAGCTGTAAACAGTTTGTGCGTCAGGAATGCCCAAAGTAAATGGCATTACAGCAGTTAGGGCAGGATGAGACCAGTGTATAAAAGATACTCACTTCAAGGATTAGGTGCCATAGAGGGAAATAAGAATTTTACCACAGGAGACAGTTGGTCCCTAAATGTCAGCCAGCTATCAAGGATCATAAATACATAACATAGCTTACTTAGAAACACAAGCTTAATGCCACAAGAGAAGATAAATGCTGAACGTGGCACAGCTGATGAAGCTCTCAAAATACCATGAGCAGTTATGGCCCAGATTTTGGAGAGTTTAACCTTCAGCCAATCATTTAAATGGTCAAAGCTGAACGTCCTCAAAATCAGAAGCAAGGGAATATATTTCTGCCATAAATGACCAGATAGTAGTTTTTTTTTTCTGGTCTAGTTTTACTCCAATTCACTGAGGAGCATCTAGCCTCCTTCCTGCTTCACTACTTATCCATGTATTCACCACTCGGTGACGGTCCTATAGCTCATTTGTCCCTTGGTGGTGAAGGACAGCGGACAGAGTGGGGTCATTCATACTGCAGACAAATCAGGTTTTACTTTTAAGCCCTATACCCTGCTCAGGGTCCATTAATGGGTATACGTGTGTGTGTGTGTGTGTGTGTGTGTGTGTGTGTGTGTGTGTGGGGGGGGGGGGGGATCACTTATGCAAGTGGCATAACATCAAGAACACTTGCAATTCATGTTAAAGCCATGGTTCTATTTGTTCTGTAGTCTCCAAAAGGTTAACATAGCACCATGCACCCCACACATTTCCCTGAAAAACAGGGCTGTCAGTTAAGCCATATTGTTGGCCCTGGAATGAAGAAGAGCTTGTCACCCAAGCTAATAGAAAAATTTCATCACTTGGATCAGTCAGGATTTTATCACTTCTACTCCTTTTCTGCCAATACAGATAGCATAAAATTGAGTGCATAGGTACATTAGTGGCAAGTGGGATAACAGTGGATCACTGTTCAGCACTTCATACCATTTTTGGCATTTGACTGAGCAGCTCAGCTGCTGTATTTATTGTGATTGCTCTTCTGTGGTTTACCATTGGTTCATTTCTTACCTCATTGGCTATAGACGGATATTAGGGTATTGTGGTAGAAGAATTGGATCTTAAAGCTGTCACAGTTTTGTAGAAGCTCTAAACAATCTATTGTTGTGTCAAAATGCCAGTGCTTTACTTTTAAACCCTATACCCACCAAGTCCAGAAATAATTCTATACAGCTAACAAAGTATAGTCAAATTTGTACCAAAGTATTTACTGCAACATTTCTCAAGGTAAAAAAAAAAAAAAAAAAAAAAGCTTATCCAGTAGCATTTAACACTTCTGCAACATTTCTTTATGAACACAGGACACTCACTGAACTAAAAATGCACAAATTATAAACACTTGAAAATGCCATACCCGATTTTTCTACCATCAAGAACAATACTTTCACCAAAAAAATTGATAGTCAAAGCTGAGTCACAGTCAAGACTAACAGCCCAGGTGGTGAAGAGCCAGCATTGGAGAAGGAACAATGCCTGCTCCCCTGTTCCAGGTATGAGGGTGATGTTCTTGTAGGCAAATCACCCAGTTACAAGCCCGGGTAGAAATACTAGGGCTGTGCTGGGAGTAGTTTGTGTGTTCAAGCAAATCAGAACACACCACCATGTAGCTGGAGGTGTTTCCTTAGACATATCCATCTCATGACATCTACCCAGCATGAGAATGGAGTGCACAGCTTAATGAAAAAGAAACTACACCAGACCAGTGTGAAGGATGCCATGCCTAGCTTTGCAGCATTAAGTGGAGTGTGACAGCATGCATCTCCCATCTTAAAACATTAATGCAAATAATCTCCCAGGAGGTTCTCCTGCCATGAGCTACCAGATGCTTAGGAAGTACTGGGGGTGTTACAATTGGAGAGCCTGCCACAGGAGGTCCTTTAGCAGTGTTAGTGCCAAAAGTCCCTTTTTAAAAAAAGTGTAAACCTTCAGTTAAGTCAACCCACTAAGCTCAAGTGGATTCCTTTCAAGGCCAGATGGAAGCATTGTCTGGTTAAATGACTTGATCAAACAATACCCAAGCAAAGACTGAAGGGGGAGCAGAACTACAGTTTGGACAAAGTGCCATTACTTACTCTTATATATCACGTCATTAGTTTGTCACCTCAGTGATCCCTCATGTTCCCTACCATCCCCCACCCTTCTATTTTATACAATGTAAATCTAGATAGTGTACCTGTACTTAAAAAAAAAAAAAAAAAAAAATTCCAATGGACTCACCAATGGATGTGATAATCCATATCTACTGTTCCTGTACCACTTGGGGGGGGGGGGGGCACAATCAGCCCTTTATGCCTCATTTACAATATCTGCTTCACCTCAAAGATCATTCCAACCACCTAAAAGTCAGCCCTAGTTAGACCAGTTCCCAAACAAGCCTAGTCCACAGAAGTAGGACATTTCCATCCAACTTCTGCCTTTCTACATACAACAATACTGCTTACTCTCACAAACATGGATTCTGGTCAGACAGAAGAACTACAACTAAAACCACATTCTGGACTCTCACAGATGACACATCAATATGGACAAAAGCAACCCAACTGGTGCACCGCTCAGTGATCTCACTTCAGCCATCAATCTAGTCACATTCACCCATCCAGCCCACCAATTTGGAGGAAATGGGCACTGGCCAACATGCAACTGCCTGGTTTAAAGACCTTCTTATCAAGAAAACTTAACAGAGGAAGGTACCCATTTTCCACATGACAGAAGACGCACTTCACTCTGGTATACCATATGGCTCAATTCTTGCCCCTCAACATTTCTCCATTATGATAAAAAACACTCCTCCTAGATGTACCCCATCTCAGTCTTCTATTTATGCAAATAGCATGGTTCATGGATAAGTACTAAGCTAACTACCCTTGTGGGACATTTTAAGTCCAGTCAATTAACCAATGTGAGAATCAAACCCTTACCTTATGTCTGTAAGGAAAACATCTTACACCAACCTCCCTGGTCATTTACAAATTCATATAGACATTTCCTTGCAGTCTCTCTTGCCACTTTCTTCAATGAACAACTCCTGCTCTCCAACAAAATTCACCAAAACCTCTACCACATTCAAAACCCAACCTAACAGAGCCACAAATCACCTCTACTTTCAAATATCTTTTGTACTGCTAGAAGAAAAATAAATTGTATAAAAACAAACTATGTACCATTTTGTGCCCACAAGTCACCATACTTGTCACTCCTACCCACAACCACTGGTTAGGGTATTATTTTTGCCCACATGGCATATGTGAGACCTCTCATTACTATAGCTTCTAACAGAAGCTCACATTCATCAAAATCTGCAGCTTCATTGCCAAATCCCTTCAACAAGAACACAGCTGCACCAGTCTCCGAAAACCCAGCTGATTTTGCATTAAACAACCAGATGACTTCCTTCTTAGTTCATTACTATTTAAACTTCTAAACAAAAACAGACTCCTTTCCTCCAAGCTTTTCCCCAAATATCCTCTCCTACAATGCAAGCAGCAGCATTCACTCTGGCCAGTTCTACAAACACCAACACAACTTCACCACACTGACCAAGTTCTCTATAGTAGTCTCCAAATCCTGGGCTCAAAGAGCTCTCCTCCTACTCAAAACTCAAGGCACAATTCAAAGCTTTTTTTACTTAAATTACTGGATATACAGAATACAGTTTACTGCTGACAACTGAAACCTGTAGATATGTACAATAAAATAGCATGTTTTGCATCTACTGCTAGCCTTAATGTTATTCTCTTAGAAGCACATGCCTTTTTTTTTAACAAATTGTCAACACCTGCTGTACTCTTACTGGACTGATTTCACTGGGCCTGCAACTGATAGACTTTGATCAGTACTTGACTATAGTAAACCAACCCAACAAAACATCTACAAACAGACAAGGGCCAGGACCAGGGCAGAATGTGATTTTCCCCAAGTATGCTAAAAATAATCCTAAACGGCACCAAAGCCTTTGCTGCAAAACCTACAGTACACAAACATCTCCACTTTCACATTTTAGCTGCATGACCTACTTTCTAGCACTTGAAATTCCTAGGATCTTTGCAATAAAATGTTAAGGCAACAAAGTCACTAGGCCATTTTCACCTGCCCAGTACCCACCCTTAGGCCCACATCTGCAGAATATAAAAATTACTAGAGACAGCACATTTTAAAGCAAATCATCCACTAACCAGACAAGCTATCCAGAACACCCAGTCCTCCAAACTCATTATT
>NC_056733.1:817962253-817967253 GCF_019279795.1 Protopterus annectens
ACCCTAGAAAACAAAAATGGGAAGAAACTAAGGGTAATGCTGATCAATGCCAGAAGTCTAAATCTCAAAATGCACGCACTCGAGGCCATTCTCAGTATGGAGAACATCAATGTCTGTGCTGTGACTGAAACCTGGTTCAAGGCTCCTGAGAGCACCCCGGCACTATCAGGTTTTACCTCATATCATGCGTTCCGGCCCCAAAACCTGGACCACACCACAAAAGGAGGGGGTGTATCCATATTCATCAAGGATACCCACACCTCCAGGTTGGTGGCAACGCACGAAGCATCGGAAACCATCCAAGTGCAATTAACCATAGGCAAAACTGCTCTACAATTTGTAGCATGCTACAGGCCACCCTCTCAAACTCAGGAACCCCACACAGCCTTCCTGAAGACACTGGAGGGTATAAATGTATCTCCAAACACCATTATATTGGGTGACTTCAACTACCCGAATATAGACTGGGAACATTACTCAAGCCCCAACTTTCTAGCCCAAAGGTTCCTGGAGTTCATAAATTCAAATGCCATGGAACAACTAGTCACCGTTCCCACAAGAGGAGAAAATATACTAGATCTCATCATCACAAACATGGGGACAAAATGCTCCACACCGAAGTATATCCCTCAATGGTGAGATCAGATCACAAACTTATCTCACTGGAAATCCATCCCGCCCCACCCCAAACAAAAAAGACCACAGTGAAGAACTTCTCTAAAGCAAACTTCACACTACTCAAGACTGGTGTGGTATCCTTCAAGGCCCCCGAGCCAGTGGAAACCACAACCCAAGCTGCGGAAGCCCTTACAAATGCCTTCTACGAACACCTCCAGGACTGCATGGATCAGGCAATCCCTAATAAAATCAAGACTCTTTCCACCAAGGGCAAACGTCCATCCTGGTGGACCCCAGCCATAAACAAACTTTACAGTAAGAGGAGAAAGCTGTTACATGATAGAGCAAAATCCATAAAAGAGAAGACACCCTTGATCATTATTAGTAAAAAAATACGAGCACTCATAAAATCATCCAAGGCCAACTTTGAGAGAAAAATTGCAATAGATTAGAGACACAATCATAAGGCCTTCTTCAGCTATGTTAGAAACCTGGGTGGAAAAGTACAGTTTTGTACCTACCATAAATGTAGATGTTCGAAGATCCACATTGCTGCAGTCATAACTTATGGGTAGTCCGCTGTCCTCGGTCGGCCCGAATACCAAAGAATTAGGCTGACGTCGGTCATGGGCGCTCAGATCTGACATCAGAGCGTCAGGGTATTAAAGCGCATGACCGACGTCATATCCTCAGTCTTTTCTTGCCCCAGATGTCAGAAGGCCCTAAAAAGAAAGGCCACCGCCAAAAATAGAATACTTCCCAAAAAGCATGTACAAATAACAGCTACCACCCAAACCATACAACCAAACCTAACTACAGAGGGAAGGAGGAGGTAAATTGGACTGCAGCAATGTGGATCTTGAACATCTACATTTATGGTAGGTACAAAACTGTACTATGTTCTTCATCTCACATTGCTGCAGTCATAACTTATGGGTAGAATCCCAAAGCAGAGGTAAAGGGAGGCTGGCAAAATCATAAAGCATTGGGAGCTGCCAAAATGCCCTGTAAGATTGCAGTGGCAAATCCAGCCCTAGATTTGGAATAAAGGGGAAGATGGTAATGTTTAGAAAAAGTGTGCACTGAACTCCAAGTAGCTGCTTCCAAAATATCTTTAGTAGCTACTCCCTTAAAAGCAGTAGAAGTGGCAGTAGCCCTAGTGGAGTGAGGTCTGATTCCAGCCGGAATCTCCTTACCATGATGAGAATAACAAAAAGCAATACAAAGACCAATACACTTAGAAATAGTTTGCTTTGAAACAGGTTTCCCCTGAGAACCCAAAGCAAAAGAAACAAACAACTGCTGAGACTGTCTGAACCCTTTAATCTTGCTCAAATAATAACGCAACTGCCTGTGAATATCCAAAGTATGCAAAATTTTCTCTCCTTTATTTTGGGGATCTGCATAAAAAGTAGGCAAATGAATTGATTTGTTCAAGGCTACATTTGAAACCACTTTAGGCATAAAAGTAGGGTTAGTACGCAGAGATACCCTATCCTTATGAAAAATTAGGAAGGGTTCAACTGCCATAAGAGCCTGTAATTCAGAAACCCTTCTAGCAGACGTAATGGCCAACAACAAAGCAGTCTTCCAAGACAAAACTTTAACTCAGCAGTAGCTGCAGGTTCAAAAGGAGGTAAAGTAAGTTTTTCCAACACAAAATTGAGATCCCAGGCAGGAGTAGGAGCTCTACGTGGGGGCCTTATGTTCTTTGCCCCTCTAAGAAATTGTTTAAACAAAGGATGAGAGAATAATGGTGGGTCACAGTCATAGTGAGCAGAAATGGCTGCAGCATGAACTTTTATAGAGGAGAAAGACAAACCCTTGTCTAATAATTCTGTAAGATATTGAAGAGAAACACTTAAATCAGGCCTGGAAACATCAAAGCTCTTTGTTTTGCTCCAAATTAAAATCTCCTCCATTTATCAGGATAATCTGTCCTTGGACTAGTCCTTCTGGCCTCCAAAATAACATTCAAAACTTGTTGTGGTAGCTTCGACCCTCCAGGTTCTAGAACAGAATACGCCAGGCTGTTAGATGCAGGGACTGAATCCTGACATTGAGGAAATGATTGCCCTCCTGAGACAAAAGGTGCGGAATTGAAGGCAAAGGCCATGGAGGCTCCCGTACTAAACTCCTCAGCAGAGGGTACCAGTGCTGTCGAGGCCAATCTGGAGCTATTAAAATCATGGAGGGCTTGTCTTGTCTGACCTTCAAGAGTACCTTGGGGAGGAGAGGCAGAGGCGGAAAGGCATAGACGTGAAGATTGCTCCAACTGAATGATAGAGCATCCACTTTCCAAGCTGTGGGATGAAACACTTTTGTGCAAAACTTTGGCAACTGGAAATTTAGTGGGGAAGCGAACAGATCTGTCTGGAGTCCCCCATATCACTGTCAATTTTCGAAATACATGAGGATCCAATTTCCACTCGTGGGGATCCACTATCTGTCTGCTCAAAACATCTGCTAAGGAGTTCTGTGCTCCTGGTAGAAACCTTGCCTGAAGATTGAGGTGTAAACTGAGAGCAGTCTCCCACAAAATCATTGCTCGTCTGCAAAGAGGGTACGAATGGGTTCCCCCTTGCTTGTTGATGTACCACATGACAGTTGTGTTGTCTGTTAGAATCACTTGCCCCGGGTGAAGTAAATCCTTGAAAGCCATCAATGCAAATTGGACTGCTAACATCTCCTTCAAGTTGATATGTAAATGTTTAAGTCTGGCAGGCCACGTGTCTTGAACCCATTTTCCATTGAGATGTGCTCCCCAAGCCTTGTCCGAGGCATCTGTCGTTAAAATCTGACTCGCCTCTGGTCGGGTCACAGAGAGTCCCTTGTTTAGGTGACATTCCTGAGCCCACCACAAAAATTCCTTTTGAATGCAAGGTATTATTTGAATGACAGTGTCCAGATCTTGGCAGTGTTGTGTCCATACATTCTTGAGATACCATTGTAGCTTCCTCATATGCAATTTGGCATTGGGAAGCACCAGAATACAAGATGCCATGAACCCCAAGGCTTGAAGGACTGTCCTTGCAGTCGGCCTGGACCGTAGAGACAATTGATGGAAGTAAAGTGTTAGGTTCTTTTGCTTGTCCGGGGTCAAAAAGGCCATCTGGGAAGCTGTATTCAGTCTCACACCCAGAAAGCACATTTCCTGAGAGGGTACTAGACTGGACTTTGTTTCGTTCACAGAATACCCTAGGCACCTTAACACTGCCATCACATACTGTAGATGATGGAGTTCGTACTTGTCTTGAGCAAGAATCAGGCAATCGTCCAAATAAAGATAAATTTGTATTCCTCTTAACCTTAAGAAGGCTATCACTGGAGCCAGAACCTTTGTGTACACCCTGGGCGCAGTAGATAAGCCAAAGGGCAATGCAGAGAACTGATAATGTAAAGTCCCAGCCCGAAAACGCAGGTATTTCCTGCAACTGGGCCTGATAGGAACATGAAGGTAAGCCTCTGAGATCCAGAGTTACCATCCAGTGATCTTTGCCCAACAGAGGTAGAAGTTGTTGTAACGTCAACATTTTGAATTTTGGAATGTCCAGGTATGTGTTGAGGATAGATAAATCCAAAATCGGCCACCAAGTGTTTCCTTTCTTTGGTACTAGAAACAGGCGAGAATAAAATCCTAGGCCCACTTCTGACAGAGGGACTTGTTGTATAGCCCCCATTTGAAGAAGTAAAGAAATCTGCTTGTGAGCCTCTACCCTTTGCTGAGGAGGAACGTCTGGCATGCCTTTGAAAGGAGGCAATGTATGGAAATAAAACTTGTAGCCTCAGTCTATAATGTCCAACACCCATTTGTCTTGGGTGATTAATAGCCAGTTTTGCTTGAAGAGTGCCAACTTTCCTCCCAAAGGAGCTGCCAGACAGGAAGAATCTGGCAGCTGAAGATGCAGGTCATTGGGCCTGTTTACGAAAGGACTGGCCCCTGCCCTCACCTGTAGATTGTGCAGGGGAACTCCATGTTCTAGGCCTGAAAGAACTCTGAGCTCTGCCCCTACCACGTCTAGATCTACCCCTAGACTGTAAATCAGAAGAAGGATAAGCCCATCCCTTAGTAGGCCAATTCCTGCTAAACTTAGGAGGCTGCACCTGCAAAAAATCTTTAACAGTCTGCATAGACTTAGCCTTGTCTTCCATTTTCTTCAAGACAGACTCCACAGGAGAACCAAACAAAACTTCAGACTGTAAAGGAGCATCCAAAATTCTAGTTTTAACATGCTCTGACAAATTCTGATCCTTAAGCCAGGCGTGCCTGCGAATAACTGAATCAGTGGCAGCCACCCTGGAAGAAGCCTGTAAAGCATCGAAACCACACTGCAAAGAATGCTTACCCACCTGTTCAGAGGCATGTACCAAATCCTGTAATT
>NC_056733.1:817972253-818024786 GCF_019279795.1 Protopterus annectens
CACACACACACCATAAACGGACACACACACACACACACACCATAAACGGACACACACACACACACCATACCCGCACGACACACACACACACACCATACCCGCACGACACACCATACCCGCACGACACACCATACCCGCACGACACACCATACACGCACGACACACCATACACGCACGACACTATATATACGCATGACACAATATACACGCATGACAATATATAAGCACAGCACACCATAAACGGACACACACACACACAACCATAAACGGACCACACAATATAAGCACAGCACACCATAAACGGACACACACACACACACACCATAAACGGACCACACACCATAAACGGACCACACACCATAAACGGACCACACACCATAAACGGACCACACACCATAAACGGACACACAATATACACGCACGACACCATACACACACGACACACCCTATACTCATGACAATATATACGCATGACACACACACTATATACGCATGACAATATATATGCATGACATATATACATGCACGACACCATAAACGGACGCACACACACTACATACGCGCACACACACACTACATACGCGCACACACACACTACATACGCGCACACACACACTACATACGCGCACACACACACTACATACGCGCATGGCACACACACTACATACGCGCATGGCACACACACTACATACGCGCATGGCACACACACTACATACGCGCATGACACACTACATACGCGCATGACACACTACATACGCGCATGACACTACATACACGCATGACACTACATACACGCATGACACTACATACACGCATGACACACTACATACACGCATGACACACTACATACACGCATGACACACTACATACACGCATGACACACAATATATACGCATGACACACAATATATACGCATGACACACACACACACAATATATATACGCATGACAAACAATATATATGTTATAAGCTAGCAAAACTGAGTTGCTGTTATAAGCAAGACTGTCAGCCTTCAGCTAGAGCAGAGGAAGAGATCCAAAAAAAAAAAAAAAAAAAAAACTCTGTCTCTGTGACAGAGGAATAAAGGCCGAACTCAGGCCCAGATGACCTGTAATCAGTTAAACAGGACACTGGAGAAGTGGAGCTATTCAGAGAAGTCAGCAGTGTACAGCAATGCCAGTTTGTCCACACCTTAGGGGAGGAGGCAGCCCAGTAAGTTGCACCGCCGGCACAAAATACAATAGGAATATCACAGGTAGCATGTTTGAGGTTGAAGACATGAAACGCACTGAAAGGAAATGTAGCATAAGAATATTTGGTCTTCCTGAACAACTGAATGTGAAAATAGTGTACCCTTTTCGATGTCCTGGATATATGAAATCCTTTCAAAAAACAGCTCTACTTGGGAATAATAATTAACAGGGGAATCCAAGGGCAGACAAGCAGAATGGTAAACAGATAAATCTTGATAGAAAAGTAAGAAAGGCCAGAGGACAACTCTCACAAATACTCAAGAATCAGAGCAACTAGGCCTTAAAAGGTTCTTGGTCACTGGAATAGCACCAACTAGAAATTCTTTTCCACTTAAACATACGATTTCATAGTATCCTCCTAAACTGACTGTAAGACCTCAGAAGAAAAAAAGTGCCTAAAAGGTATCAAAATGTTATTAATCCTGGCAGTCAAATGGACTGTACCAAACAGCTCCCATCTTGTCCAAATAAATCCATTTAGTGGGAAGCTTGAGATACTTGCCACAAGCAAGTTTCAAAATAAAAGAGAACCAATCTTTCTCATCTGTGGGAATGAGAAAGCACCTCTATCTGGCCTGTTTGCAAGTAATCCTGGAGCAAATTTTCTTTAACCGTCTGTTCCAAGAGAACACAGTTTGACCAGTTCCTGCATGGACCCTGGATGCAGTTGCCCTACTCATGAGGATCCATTATAGTCCTGCTTAGTTTGTTGCTACGATGTTTTGTTCAGAGTATATGAAGCCTTAAGGGTCAGACTGAACTGTGTTGCTACCTCACAGGCTACCATACCAAGTCTGCAAAGGGGGAAGTATGGTACTCTTCCCCCCTCCATTTATGTACCACCTTCACTCTGGTGGTGAAAACTTGCAGAGGTTCTGAAGACCAGACATGATTTAGGACTTTCAAAGCATTTATTAATGACATGTCTCTTGACATTTATGTGCTTTTTCTTTGTCTTGCTTGTTCCACAGACCTTACAACCACTGTCCAAACAAGGTCTGAAGCTTCTGCTGTGACACACTGAACAGGAGGGAGAATGGGGACCTGTTCCAACAATTATAGAACCTCCACTTTTTACAAACTCAAGAAATGGAATCTGGAAAGATAAGAGTGTAGATGCTGAGTCCAGAATGACTGTGGTACCACAGAATGTTTTCAGGTTGTCTTGGCCACAAGCATCGTAAGAGTCATAGAAACCATGTATCGCAGAATACTGAGAAATTACATAGCAAGATGCCTGGTTTTGACTGGAAAATCCCAGAATAATTGTGTGAACAGCTCTTTGTCTGGAGGAAAACAAACTCTTTCCAGGGCAGACTAACAGACACGCAAGAAAAACTCTTCTGTGAGGGATAACTCAAATATTTCTTTAAACTCACTTGAAAACCCAGACTGATTAGGAGATAGCTGAACCTATCTGCCCAAGGGCATTTATAAGCCTAGCCCATAGTTATTTGGCTTTCGCCACCCCTTTAGTTTGAATAAAACTATGCCTATTATTTTGCTGTGCCTCTGTCAAGCAGTGACACTGAAGTAATCCCTGGGGTATATCTGCGATCTCCCATCCATTGGTCAAGATTCCTCTTGAACAAGGCCAGCGAGGTGCTCTGCCTCACATGTACCGGGATTTTGTTCCACAGCATAGGGAGTCTCTGGGTGATGAATCTGTCCCTCCAGCACGTTCTATTAATAACTGTGTCAAGGTTTAAGTCTCCCGCCCTTGTGGTTCTGAGGGATCTAGATTTTTTGAGGTGAAGCATATTCATCAAATCTGGGTTTGACATGGCCTTATATGTCAGGCACAGGTCACCTCTGAGCAAGCAGTATGAGACTGAATAGAGCTGGAGTTTTCAGTCAGGCAGCATAAGACATTTTTGAGACCCTTTATCCTTTTGGTGAGGAACTTTTGGGGCCTTTCAAGCTGCTGCAGGTGTCGGGTCAGATACATTCCGAATGGGGCATTGTACTCAATTATAGGTCTAATGAGTGATAAGTACAGGGGGACGATGACCTCCCTTGATCTAGATGTGAATCCCTTCATGATCAGGTGGGCAATGTAGAAGGTTTTCCTAACTACTTTAGCAACATGAGTGTCAAACGAAAGGCTACTGTTAACCTGGGTCCCCAGATCCCTGATGACTTCTGTGCTCAGTGGATTGCCACCTATATGGTAGCTAGGGGTAACCTTGTTTTTCCCCGATGGGTATGACTATGCATTTCTTGGCATTTAACTTTAGGCCATGGCTCTGGCACCAGTTATCCGTTTCTGAGGCCCTTCTGAAGGATATCTGTGTCAGATGTGTTTTCGACTATGGCGCCCAGTTTGCAGTCATCTGCAAACTTTGTCAGCCATAACCCTCCTGCGTTTGCTTGTACTTCAGAAAAGTAGATGCCGAACAAGAGTGGACCCAGGACTGAGCCCTGTGGGACACCACTTGTGACAGGCTTTGAGTCCGACATGGCTCCAGCAACTCTGACCCTGTGGGTTCTGTCACTTAGCCAGTTTGCAACCCATCTTGTGATGTATGGGTTTACATTCAAGCTGATGAGTTTTTCGATAATACCTGAGTGGGGTATTGGCCTTTGCCAGGTAAGGTAGGCTGTATGGACTGCCTTTCCCTCAATGGCCTTGTTGACCGTCTCGAAAAAGTCAACCAAGTTTAAAAGGCATGATCTGCCTTTGACAAAGCCAAACTGGGTTGGATCCAAAGTCTGCAAGTTCCCTATGTCTTTACTTATGAGTTCCATTATGATCCTCTCCATGGATTTGCAGATAAGGCTTGTCAAGCTAATGGGACGGTAATTTCCAGGGTCGGTGGAGGCACCGCCCTTGTGAAGTGGGACCACAGTCAGCGTGCGCCACTCCTTGGGTATGTATCCTGAGGTGAGGCTAAGATTAAACAGCTGTCCTAACTGTGGGTTTAATTCCTCATGGAGTTCGTGGAGCACACAGCCGGGGACACCATCCGGTCCCATGGATGCTGTGTTTTTTGCTTTGGAGAGAGCAGTTCTCACCTGGGCGTTGGAGATGTTTGGGGGCCTACAATCCTCTGGTATAGATATCTCTCCTTTTGGGGGGGAGGGGGGGGGGGAGAAGTTTGCACTGAACCAGTCAGCCAGTATGTTGGCAATGTGTGTAGGTTCAGTAATCTTCACATCATTTTGAACCAATTCTGAGAATATCTGGGAGTTTCCTCCTAGGTTTCTAACATAGCTAAAGAAGGCCTTATGATTGTCTTTTGAGTCCTTGGTGATTTCTCTCTCCAAATTTGCCTTGGATGATTTTATGAGAGCTAGTTTTTTACTTATAATGATCAAAGGTGTCTTACCTTTCAAGGATTTTGCTCCATCTTGTAGTAGCTTCCTCCTTTTGTTGTAGAGCTTGTTTATGGCTGGGGTCCACCAGACTGGACGCTTGCCTTTGGTACAAAGAGTCTTAGTTTTGTTTGGGATTGCCTGATCCATGCAGTCCTGTAGGTGCTGGTAGAAGGCATCTGTAAGTGATTCAGCGGTTTGAGTAATGTTTACCACTGGCTCAGGGGCCTTAGAGGAGACCACACTAGTTTTTAGAAGTGTGAAGTCGGCTTTTGAGAAGTTTTTCACTGTGGTCTTTTTTATTTCAGGTGGGGCGGGATGAGGACCTCCAGCGAGATTAGTTTATGATCTGATCTCACCAGTGAGGGGTATACTTCCGGTGTTGAACATTGTGATCCCATGTTCGTGATGATGAGATCAAGTATGTTTTCTCCTCTTGTGGGGATGGTGACTAGTTGTTCCATGGCATTTGAGTTTATGAACTCCAGGAACCTTTGGGCTAGAGTGTTTGGGCTTGAGTAGTGTTCCCAGTCTATATTAGGGTAGTTGAAGTCACCTAGTATGATCGTGTTTGGAGATGCATTTATCCCCTCCAATGTTTTCAGGAAGGCCATGTGAGGTTCCTGAGTTTGAGAGGGTGGCCTGTAACATGCTACAAATTGCAGAGCAGTCTTGCCTATGGTTAACTGCACCTGGATGGTCTCCGATGCATCGTGCGTTGCCACCAACCTTGAGGTGTGGGTGTCCTTTATGAATATGGACACCCCCCCTCCTTTCTTGGTGTTGTCCGGATTTTGGGGCGGGCATGATATGAGGTGAAACCTGATAGTGCTGGGGTGCTCTCAGGAGCCTTGAACCAGGTTTCTGTCACAGCACAGACATCGATGTTCTCCATACTGAGAAGGGCCTTGAGTGCGTGCATCTTGAGATTGAGACTTCTGGCATTGAGCAGCATTACCCTTAGTTTTTTTTCCTTTTTTGTGTTCTAGGGTGGTAGGTTTAGCATTTGAGCCTTGCCTAAAAAAGGCACTATAGGGGTGGCAAGAGCCTTTGCCAATATCCGGAAGCCTAGGGGTGACAGGTGCAAGCCGTGCCTTGCGAAGCAGCGTGGCTTGTCCAGCATGTCATCCCAGGCAGACAGACATTGGATCCCCTTTGAATGACACCAGAATTTAAGCCAATTATTAAAGCTGATCATCTTATCACTGTATTGTGGCATCATTCTAGGTGAAGGTAGGATACTGCTCAAGGTCAGGGTCATACCTGCCTGGGCTACATAATCAGAGAGCTCCTCAATGTCTCTTTTCATGTAGTCCAAGGAGGTACGTACCAGCGTGGACAATGACTGAGTCGTACTTGTACCTGCTGTTGAGAGACCCGAGTGCTTGCGTTATGTGGCGGATTCTAGCGCCCGACAGGCAACTTACTGTGACCTTCTCCTTACTCAGTCTGGTGAGCGGGACGTCAGTATGTCTGACTATGGAGTCACCTATGACAAGTATGTTTGGTGTTGTATTTGGCCTTAAGGGCAGTGACTGCTTTGCACACTGATTTTGTTGTTTATGTGTTGTTTGTGTGGTGTATTGAGTTTGCAGTTGCTTGGGTGTCTGCTTTGGAGGCCTCTGCTGTTTAGGTACATTTTTACTCAGAGCCTCCGAGTATGTCTTAGTGTGTTTATGTGTTTGATTCAGTGGTGTGGTTGAGTTATGTGAGACTGGTATTGTGGTGTGTGTAGTTGCCTTCTCCTCCTGCCTGGTCTTGCCAGTCCTGAGTTGAGAGAGCTCAGCCTCCAGTCTGGCTAAATAGCTGCATCTCTCAAGTGTTAGTGTTACGTGGGAGGAGGAGAGGGTTGTCCGTGTACATGAGGCAATTGTAACATTGTCTCAGAATTCCCAGATTCACCAACTGGGCAGGAGAGGACGTCAGCATCTGACCCTTCAACATGCTAGAAAGAATTATGAGTTGGTATGAGACAGAAAAGTAGTGGGCTTAGCAGGGAAGTGGGCACTCCTGGGGGTTTTTGCTAGTGAGAGATTTGTATAATATAGGAGTGCTTGACCTGCAAAGAGAATGCTTATAAGACAAGGGATATGCTTATAAGACTAGTGCTGAGCTTTTTGAGAAGAAAAAGCTATTTGGAACAAGTGCTGCACTTTTTAGTGTAGGTGTAAACTGTTTAGGTTCCTAACAGAGCAGTTCTAAGGGAAAAACTGAAGAACAGACTTTCCGGAGCCAGAAAGAGTTTAACCTTGTTTAACCGGCGCTGCCCGATGCTGCTCTAGTGGCAACTCCGCACTAAAGCACGTTAAAGCGTGCTTGATAGCAGGGGCTGGAAAGAAGCAGGAATAGACCCAAAAGGGACAACAAAACTACAGTTTCAAGTCAGCAACCACCTCCACAGGGGGCAGGGAAGCTGCTCAATGTTATTCACCGCCACTGACCAACAGAGAGACCCTCCTTCAGCCCAAGCAAAAATGGCCTCACAGAAACTTTCAAACAGTTCAGGAACAGCAAGCCTGTAACTGAACTTTAACTCAGAAGTGGGAAAAAATTACTGACAACTGGAATGAGAGACACTTTGCAAATACACAATGGGAAATATGTCATGAATTTTGCAATAAGGAATTACTAGAGCCAGATGCTTTGTAAATACCACTGCAGCAGTATATAGTCCAAAAGGCAAGATGGGGAACTGAGAATGTAAGCCAGATACAGAAAATCCTAAATATCTAAAATATTTACCAGTGGGAATGTGACGGTAGCCAAGTGCAGCTTTACCAAGAAATTGTGAAAGCTAGTATTAGGACAAGAGGTAACTGGATCTGAAGGGATAACATTTTGAAGGTTGGGATTCAGACAACTGAGAAAGGAGAGATCTAGCACAGGCCTCAAGTCCCTTTTTTTGATGGCACCAGGAAAACAATCCTTGAATGAAACCAAATGTCACAGAAAAATTCCTTGAACAAAACCCTTTGCCCATCTGGCAAGCTGGCATTGATTGTATGACACCCTGAGACGAGATCAGTTTCAGAACTGGTGGAAACAGGTATCTGGTTTACTTGGCAAAGGGGAATCCCCAGGGAAAGACTCCTACTGCCAAGTGATACCCATCAAAATGATTTTGAGGAAGTATTTGGCAAATCTGGTGCACAAAGGAATATGCAAACAGACACAAAAAATACATTGCCAGGATGAGGAGGAGTCTGTAGAGGCAAATATTAATTCTGACATTTTAGAATTTTCTCGATTTTGAGAGGATTTCCTTTTGTTTTTGGAGTCACATTTACTGCAGTAGAGGCAGAATGAAACCAATTTGCCTTAAAAAAGGACAACTGGAAGATATGGGTCACTCATCATATCAAATTTTTCCCTCTCAAGAAATCCCTTAAGCACCTCAGCTGTAGAAGGTGAAACAAAAACTTCCCTACCCAGAGAAAAATTTAAAAGTTTTATTTATAACATCTTTGGGAAAATTTTGCGAATGCACTCAAGCAAATCTTCACGACTAACCCTGAAGCAGCAGCCCTGGAGACCATCAGCAGTAACATAAGAACACTAAGGCATGTTTAATAACATAAGCAGAAACATGAATCATTCAAGTAACCTTAATTCTTCTGAGGCAAACAATTAACAGCTAACTTTTTCCATGCTGTCAAAGGACAAAAGTAAAAATTTAATACAAGCCTCACAGTTTTACATTGAGTGTTTAACTGCCAGAATTCTAAACAATCCTTCCAAATTTGTTAAAAGCTTTCCTCATACTTCTCAAAATTAACATTAGTAATCTCTCCAGCAAAAGTAGTTCACTAAAGGATAGTAGTCTGAGGCATCACGTACAACCTATCACACTTCTTAGGGGTAGATCATAGACTGGTCAGGTAAACTACAAACTATGATGTAAACATTCTCTAAAGCAGATAAAACGGGAGGAACAGCTGCAGACTGAGTAATGTCTATGCTGGAAATCATTCTGATCCCATTGAAAAACACTTTCATTTTAAATAAAGTTTTGGAAAATGAAGTTTTGAGAACGTGAAGACTTTATTCAGAATCAGAATCTTCAGGTGGTGAAGAAAATCTTGAAACGCAACATTAGTCCTCAAGTCCCTGCCCTTCTGACTGAAAATCAGTCAGATAGAAAAGTTGTCCATTTTCTTCCCAGAAGAGGAAGGTGGTACAGTAAACACTGAAATTAGCTTCCTAGCAAATCTTCCCTTTTCACTGAAACAGATGTCAAGTTTACTTTGTTTTCTTTTCCTAGGAAACTCACTGAAAAAAGAAACAACCCAAAGCAGGCACACTACTCCAATACTCAAGCTCCATTTCCCGGCTATGCAATAGACCATCACCCAGAGACCGACAAGGATGTTTTCCCTCGACTGCAGTGGGCAAATCTGCTGTCACAGTGTACATGTCTATTTCCCAGACCTTGGTGGCTGTAGGTTCACCTGAATGCCATCAGTGTCACAGGAGTGTTGTATTTACAAAAAAAAAACGTGCTTGGCACTACCATAACATTATGCAATATAAACTATGCAAAACATCTGATTAATTTAATTACAGCCAATAGTTTTGTTTCAAGCCAGATAAGACTGCAACACTTACTCAAACTTGTCAACTGATTTCATAAGCAGTGGCTGCTTCATGAAATTCTAATACGTATTCAAAGCTACGTTTTAACAAGGGGATAGGCAGCATCATCAAGTCCCTCTACAACAGCTGGTGGGCTCAACAGGGCTCTCAAAACACCCCTGGATGACAATTAGCCAAAAATTGCATTAGTTCCAACTCCCCCACCACCAAAGCCCCCCCATTGTCTGTCAATCATCAAGCCCTCCTCCCATAGGTCTTAATTCTACTCATTCCTCAGAGGCAGGGGGCCCCACCTTACTAGAGAAGAACTAGAAGGGGTTTCATCCAGACAGTTTTGCAGGAGTTTGTACCCCTGCCCATAATCTGCTCTTCCATCTGGCTACTATGGAGGAGCATACTCATCCCAGTGCCCTGAAGAGCTTGCTTCACACCCCTAAACTAGGGAGGACTGTTTCAGGATGGACATTAGGTGTCCCCAGTCTGGGAAACTACTTCAAAACCC
Source organism: Protopterus annectens (assembly GCF_019279795.1). NCBI lineage: Eukaryota > Metazoa > Chordata > Ceratodontiformes > Protopteridae > Protopterus > Protopterus annectens. Next base: position 817,981,917 of record NC_056733.1, read on the forward strand.
CCCCCCATAACTGATGTTTCTCTTACAGCCCTAATCACACTCTCTGGTGGTGGATTACCATCACATCATTTGTACCTCCTACACATAGGTCACAAGGGCTACCACCACTGCCTTGACAGCATCAAACACACACTCCTGATAACCATATTTGTTCCATTTGCACAGGAGCAATATGGCCCCTGGGAATTGCCACTCCTAAGCCTCAGGATACATAAAATTGTAAGCAGTTTCCCAAACCTCCCCATCAGTTCTTGCAGTGCCTGAGCTGCTTCGCAAACTAGGATCATCGGGAGTATAGTTCAGGGCTTTATCCCTCAGCACCAGAGAAACATGAACAGCTTAAGGGCTTTTGGAATTCAGTATATGCCATTTGACCAATCCAGTCTAGGTTTTATTTATTTATTTATTTGAAAAGGGGGGTAAAACATTGTACACTTTTGGTTTGAGATTTTGTAGTACATACCTTGGGGTCTACTGAGCAGGCACCGGTGCCATCAGGTCAATATCTGTCCAGTTTCTGGCCATCCATACTCCTGCTGCAAAAAGACCTAGGTTTAGAATCAAGTTCCTGTGCGGTGAAAGGGAAAAAAAAAAGTAAATTACGACTGTCACTCTGTCAAACAAAACCTTTTTTTCTCCCTACATCTAAAAATTGTGCAAGCACCTGAACTTGATCACAGTTTGAAACAATGTCCATCTATTCCACACCAATTTCACTCTTCTTTCTATACAAATTTTCAGGCAGTAAACCTTTGTTCCATTCTCAATTTAACCCTTTCTTCCAAGGCCACCTTATTATATCTGCTTCTTTTGACCCTGCAGCTAAGCCCACATTGCACATCTAGGGTTTCAGTTAATACAGTGCTAACCACATTTTGTAACCCACCTTTACAAAATGCATTACAGCTCTTTGTAATATACTCTATTTAAAAAAAGAAAAAATTCAGCTCTCATACCAAGATGAGCAATATAATGCTGAACTTTTGTATGGCAGCTGCCTCTCAGTGGGCTAGCGACCACATCTTTGGGTTACAGCAGAGCCCTACATGAAATCATAGTGGGTGGAGGGGAACAAAACCTGTTAAGTAAAGCCCTAAACCTGCCACTCAACAGCAGCTTGCTCTGCTCTCACAGCAGCAAATGAATATTCAAGTGCCCCCCCCCCAAAAAAAATAAATAAATAAGGGCAGACCTTTCATAGGTACACCGCCAAAAATCAAGTCAAAATAAGATAACAGTTAATGAAAAGGAAAAGTTGCACCATACATGCAGTGTTGCAACAAATGTACAATCCTCTAATAGGAGACAGACAGCAGCAGACAAGTGCACTTCTAGCAAAACCATGACTTGTTTTGGAACATTATTTTACTTTACGTTTACCAGAAATGTCCGACTGGGTCAGAGGCCCGTATTCAGTGCAGGCCCAGGGAGAAGAGCTACAAGGAAACATGTATATACAGTTGCAAATTTTAACAGTGGAGATGGTATTAACAATAAGACAATAAAATTGTAGCCAAGTAGGACAGTCGTCATATTGTGATAGTACCACAGTTTAAACATTCTGTAAAAACTTGGAGAGCTTAGAAGTGCCAAGTACACAATTTGGATTATTAGTTATTCCATAACAGGAACAGATTCAGTTTGCTAGTTCAAAAATAGAGTAAGGTTATGAAAGATAGAAAATAGAGAGAAGGAGGGGATAGGGGATATAAGTTGAGGAACATGGTGGACAGTAGTAGACAGAGATAACAGGAGGCAAATATATGAGTGAGAAAGAGAGGGAGGTGATGTTAATTGAGCCTATGAGCTGGTTAGTTTAAGGGAAGTATTAGTGATTAATAAAACACAAAAATACACTCTTGGTTTGTTAGAGAGGAATAAGGATGGTACTGGAACAATGACTTTATGCTAGCCTTGGGTGGAATAGGTACACAGCCAACTATTGGCAAAGTGATCTTTTAGTAGCTGTTTTGAAAGTGGGAGTACAGGTGGTATTTAGGATTTCTTGTGGTAATGAATTCCACACCATAGCTATTCTGTTAGAAAATAGGGAGTCTCCAAAGCGGTTATTTGGTTAAATTTTAGTAAGTTTTTGTTAAAAGGACCTTAATGAAAGAGCACAGGAGCAGGGTTGAACAAAGTCTTTGAAGGCAGGGCAGTTTGGATGAGGGAAGATGCTATGGGTGAGGGTTAATTGGTGAAATGAGAGCAGGGTGGGGAGTTTGAGCCATTTTAGGTCCCTAAGTTCTTTGCAGTGGTAAGTTCTGGATGGGAGATTTTCAACAAATCTAGCTATGTTATTGTAGCATGACTGAACTTTGGTTAAGTCAGTTTTGCTGAGGTTTGTGACAATAGGGGCTGCATAAAGTAGTGTAGAAAGGTGGGTTCTGGAAATGGATTGTCTAGTGAAGTCAGTGAGGTAAGGAAGGATACGGCAGAGAGCCTAGTTTGAGATGTACTTTGATAGTTATTGCGAGGTGTTTTTGTCAAATATAAGGTAATTATCTATGGTGACCTCAAGGAGTTTGGTTTGTTCTACTGGCTCTGTTATAGTATTATTGGAGGAGGAGATAGTGAATGGCATTGGTGGGTGGGTGGGCTAGTTTATTACTGGTAAAGGAGCATTAGCTTAGTTTTCTTGGGATTGAGAATAAGCTGATAGACTAAAAGTTTTCCAAGTCATTGAGGCCAGTCTGGGTAATGTGGAGTTTGGGTTTGGATGGGGCTGAGCAAATGAGGGTGGAATCATCTGCATATTGAATGATAGTGGCTTATGGGTAACTGATGACAGACCGAGAATAGTAATGGACCCAGTGTAGATCCCTGTGGAACTCCTATGTTGACGGGTAGCAGAGAAGACTGCTGATTACTCCATTTCACACTCTGTTGCTGGTCTGTTAGAGCTCTGTCTTGATTTCAAACCTAATAGACAGGTTAAGGTCAGCAAGTTCAGTGAGGAGTGTGATGAAAGGAGATACTGCCAGCACAGTTGTAATTTTGTAAATTATGTCATTAGTGAATATCAAAATGATTTGTGTAAGATGCTTGTGTTACAAATGTATTAGAATTGTATGTCATACGTGTATCAAATTGGTTTGTACAGACGTGTGTTAAAAAGGTACAGTATTTTATAAAGTGCTTGTGCTTAAAATGTAGCCACAGTGTGGCCTATTGGAAAAGAAAAGAAATGTACATGCACTATTGTAACTGATCAAATATATACATTTTAAACAGTGGAAACTGGAATACAGGAAGTTAACTAAAGAAAAATAAATTAAATTACTTATGGCTACACCATAAAAGATGGTGTCTTTCAGTTTCCTCAAATATTTATTTTTATTTTCAAATAACATTTACATAATATTTTTGTATATAGTTTATACAATATTTACAATAGCCTGACTTTCAATTATATACACTATGTTATTAAATATAGAATTAACAGATCAGTTATCAGGAGATACATTACTGATTATTGCAGAGTGTCCAACACAGATATTACTTTCTTCCAAGGATTATTTACCAATGGCCTGGGATAGTTTCATAGTTCTTTGATTTTTATTTCCATCAATGCAGTTGTCTTCAGTAAAGTGTAGAATTCTTCCAAGGTTGGGTGTGTATTTGAATTCCACCTTCTAGTTACGCATTTCCTAGACATAGCAAGTATTGTCCATAAAAAATACATATTTGTCTAATTCAGGTAGGGACCTTCATTTACATTTATTATCAATACTTAAGGTAAAGGATTCATTAAATAAATCTTGTAAAAATGATTGATTCCATTCCAATACGATTTAATTTCATTACATTCATAAAAAATATGAATCCAGTCTGCTTTATTTGACTTTACACACCTCCAGCAAAAAACATTTGTAGTAGTACTGATCCTTTTTAATTCTATCTGGTGTTAAAATGCTCTATGTAAAGTATTTCCAGTACTGTGTGTTTGAGGTGTAATTAACTGATAGTGAGATGTTACTTTTAATTTCTTCTGTTAACTGCAATGACTGACCTTTTGTTAAGAACTGCCAGTATGATGGTTTGGGAATGGTTTTATAAGTTATTAACTCTTTATATAGATTTGAAATGGAATTTTTCTTTTCACAGCTATTATATATAAATTCATACAGAAAACTTATTAGATTTGGAATATCTTTAAATGAGGAATTATTAATCTGCATAAATCTTGTGTGCATTAGAATGCTTTGTAAGGTTAACCAGTCCTGTGTTGGAGTATTTTAAGCAGTTTTTATCATCTGCATATCTAAAACATTTATTTACACATTGAAACCAGCATAAGAATCCATTTTGTTCCCAGGAGGTTATTGTTTCCCTATATATTTTTGAGAGGAAGGTGATGGTAAATGGGGTTAAAAGGTCAAATCAAAGTTTTAGATCTATGTTTGCATTGATAAGTTTCCTAAAGGAATTGATGTAATGATTAATCAGGGTTGTTTTAGAAGGTTGTTGTATTATATTGTATACTTATGCATAGTATGTACCAGGGTTTGTTTTGTCTACTATTACATTTTTTTTAACAGATTAAATTAATTTAATATAGCCGTTAATTCTTTCCAGTTGGCAAAATAATTTGGGTGTATCCAGTCTATTGTAGTTTTAAGCACAGATGCTTTTATATATATGTTTCTATTTCTGGGAAGTTCAATCCTCCTTGTTTCCAGGGTCTAATGTGAGGAGTTAGAGCTACTCTATTCTTTTTGGGATACCATAAAAATTTTATTAAACATTACTTTATTTCTTTAAGAATACATCTTTCAGGAATTAACTGTATTGCTAATGTTACATGTTTATTTTTTTGGAATAAGACCATTTTTATTAATTGCAAATCCGTCTTCAAAAGTTAATATAATTTTGTTCCTATATATATATATATATATATATATATATATATATATATATATATATATATATATATATTTTATTGTTTCAATAATGTGTTTATATTTTTGCATAACACTATTCCTAAATAATTTAGTGTGGGTTCTCATTTTCCTATGATGGATTTATCTGCAACTTGTTCTTTTTTCTTATTTAAAAATAGAAATTTTGATTTTGATCTATTAAGGTGTAGACCTGAAATCTTATAAAATTCTCCCTTACTTCTTCTAGCTCTCCTAATGACTCTAGAGTTTGATGGGGTTAATAAAATATCATCAGCAAAAAGCATTATTTCAGATATGTACTGGTCACAGACTTGTATTCCTTTTATTCCTGGATTATTGCGTATTATTTCTGCAAGTATTTCTATAGCCAAAGCAAATAAAATAGGAAAAAGAGAGCATCCTTGTTTAGTACCTTTCGATATATGGATAGATTCTGAGGTGAAAGGACCTAATTTAATGTAGGCTAAGTTATTAACATATATGTTTTTTAGTAATAACACAAAGGGAGGAGGAAATTCAAATAATGCTAAAGTTTTAAATAGATATTCTCAGCTGAGGGAATCAAAGGCTTTTTCTATGTCTAATCCGATTGATTACAAGTGTTTATCTTCTTTATTCACAATCTATAAGAGTAAGTATCCTTTTATTATCAACATGTGTGTGCCCGTTATATAAAATCCAGCTTGATCATTATTGTCTTTGAAAGTGGGATTTTCATTCTGTTAGCTAGGATTGACATGAATATTTTGTAATCATTATTCGGTAATGATACAGGTCTGTAGGAGGTGCAAAGATCTGATGGTTTATTATCTTATAGAATTGGTGTTATGAGAGAATATTTCCATGAGGGTGGTATTTTTGCTTCTGACTGGACTTCTAGGAAAGTTTTATGAAAAAGTGATATTCCTGTTGAAGGGAAGAGTTTGTAAATTTCTGTAATTATACTATATATCCCTGGAGCTTTGTTAGATTTACTTTCTTTTAACTTGTCAACAATTTCTTTGTAGGATATAGGTTTTTGTAGGTCTAGTTTTAAGTTTTCAGGAATTTTTTTATATTGATAAGGTTTGTATACACGTTTATTTGGTTGGTATCTAAATCTTCTTTTTTGAAGTGTTCCATATAATGGAACCAAATGCTTCAAGGAAGTCTTCTATATCGGATACTTTTTTCCCTTTCTTTTCATGGTATATACTACTAATGTTATTTGCTTTAGAGATTGCATTTTAATTCTTGTAGACAAGTTATGTAGATATCTGGGGGAGGTGGCTAATGAGTTTATTTTTAATTTTTCCAAGGCTAGAAAAGTTGTGTTAGAATTTAGAATTTAATTATATTTTTTATTTAATTCCTCTTTCTTTTTTGACTTCTGGACAATTCTGATTTTTTTAGATTTTGCTGTCAAGAGTCTGATTTGCAAGTCTAATGATTCAGATTCTCACTCTAACTTTGTTTTTGTACCAGGTCTTGCCAAATAAATACGCTTTTAATGAGTCCCAAACAATGACTGTACTGATTTCTGTTGTATTATTAATTTCAAGAAATAAGTGTAGTTCTGACAACATCCAGGGTCTGAATTCTTTAATTTTCGTGATATATGATGGAATTCTAGTTGAGAGGATTAAAGGTTTAAACTCTATTTGGAGCTTCATTATCAGAGAGTCATGATCTGAGAAGGGGCATGAACTATTGAGAAGTTGAGGATTTTTGTTTGTAAATCTTGAACTATGAATAATTTGTCTATTCTGGTTTGTGTTCCAAATTTGTGGTCTTTAAATGTCTATTAAATTAAATAGATCCATTTTTTTAAGGATTTTGAAATAGTTGCTATGCGAAAAGACTTCTTAGTGGTTTCAGAAGCTTCCAAGGTACAATTAAAGTCTCCTCCAAGTATAAGATTTCCTTTACAATTGTTGGAAATAAAATCTAGGTGTTTAACCATTCCTGCGCCAATTCCTGGGAACCAATATTAGATTAGCGAAGGTCCATATTCGGTCAATTATAACAAATGCTAGTAGAACTTTTTGTCTTCATATTTATAAATAACTTTTGCAGTGATTGTTTTTCTTCCAGAGAATTGATACTCTCTGCGTCTTTGTTCTATAGGAGGATTGAGCTAAGACTGTATAGTCCTTAGGGTTCCAACTAAAGCTATCAGTCTTAAAATGCATTTCTTGGAGAAATACTACTTGTGCCTCATTTAGATTTAAATATTTTAGTAAGTTTGATCTTTTATTTGTATTACTTAAGCAGTTAGTATTTAATAAGAATGTTAAATCCATTTCAAGTTATTGTTGGAAGATACTTTTTGCTTTTATTTTGATTATAGAAGTTATACCATATTCTCTGATAACATTGGATGTTATTTTTGTGTGTGTAAACTTGTGTGTAATTTAATGTTCTTTCTTCTTTAAATTTAAGTAGGGTAAAATTCTGGTAAGGCTTTAGAGTTAATGTTTTATAAAAGTACTTTTTAAAGTATCAAATACAAGTAAATATGAATTTCCCGTTAAACATGGAATGAAAGTCATTCCTAATACAGTATATAAAGATAGATCTATTGGATTATCACTCATACCTTTAACCAACAATATCAACTGAGCTCCATATGTTAAATTATTATATGGAGAATTTTCTTAAGGTATGAAATTCTACATTATTCTATTATTGTTCTATAGTATTTTATATATTAGGATGGAATGTTAGTAGTATAAACAATTATGTTGATTTAGAAAATATCCAATATTTAGTTACCCTTAAGAGATCCTAAACATGTCAGAAATGTCATTTTGGATAAATTAAATGCAACAGAGGAGCATACACTAAATAAGCCAACAACAAAGAGATTACTAAAATAATTTGACTAAAAGGACTACAGGAGACAATGAGTGATTACCAATGAAATATGAATTTACTGTAAGTGTACTGTCTTCCTTTACTTTCCCACTCTTCAGCTCACCAACTTCAACTTACACTTATGAAAAGACATGGCCTATCAGTGGTATCCTGACTCTGAGTAGAGACGCCCTACATTAGGGTGCAGTGCTTTTAATATTTATAGATTTACAAAGTATAGACTAAGAATGAACTATGATCACCCTGACAATTCCCATCCTGCATAGGGCACCTCCTGCTTCCAGAATGGGTAATCACATCAAGTCTAGAATGAATGTGAAGGTACCTATATGGTAAGCAAGACTTACCTTATGCAAGTATTAATCAAATAGTAATTAGAGCATCTTAGAGAGTTCTTGGGGCAGTTAGAATACTCTTAAGCCTCTCCTCCCTTGACCAAAAACAGAGATTTCCCTTCCCTTTCTTTCCCTTATTTTAAATCAGTACTAATAAAAAGAAATTCAGCAAACATAGGTAAACAGAAATAGCATTCAGTAGTCAGTCTTGTTTAATGGATTGTGAGTCATGTACAAGGCAGTGACTAACATCACTTTAGTAAACATTATAAAAACAAGTTAGAAATAATTTCCTAGCTCTTTAAATTTTCTGATAAAGCAAAAAGTTAACAATAAGCTATTTTAACTAAAAGTATAAAGCATTTCAAATTTTCCTTGCATGCATACATTTCTACTTATAGTATCAATAGCTGTCTTTGAAATCTGTACAATACTTCAACTCATTCCTTTCTGAATTCAGGTTTTGTCAAAACAGCAACAATATTTCAAAGGCACAATTAATATTTAGACTGAGGTTTCAAATAAATAACTAGTCAGTTGCCAATTGAGTTAGTTTAGAATGTATGGTTAGTGCAAATATAGCATGTTGCAAAAATAATATGTATTGTGTGTGCTCTAGAGACTGTTCTATGCAAGTGACATACATAATGTAGCATATACAGAGCAGATAGCTTATGGATTCAGGTTGTTAAAGTAAATTATGCTTATTAAATCAGGCAGTTTCATTTAAATTCACAAGTAATTTGGGGACATTTCAGTTGAGTTTCCAGGAATGTGTAGTCCAATGTGGGTAACCGAGTCCACTTTTCCTCATAATATGTCACAATTCATTAAACTAAGAGTCTAACATCTGTCTAATAATCATTATAAAAGACAAAGAATAGTAATATCAGAAAGTTTGAAGAGCTAGGAAATCACAAAAATGTCGACAGTAAGCTATTTTAACTGGAAGACTAAAACATTTCAATACTTCCTTGTGAATATATATTTTTACTGTAGTGTCAAAAACTGTCTTTGAAATCTATGCATTACTTCACTTCTTTCAAGTCATTCATTTTACAGTTCAGATTATATTTTGTCAAAATGTTAATAGCATTTCAAGGGCACATTTAATATTTAAACTGATATTTTAAAATGAATAGCTATCAGTTACCAAGCGAGTTCGTACAGCGTGTGAGGTAAGTGCAAAGATAACATGTTGCAAACAGTAATATGCATCTTTTCATATGCTCTAGAGACTGACAATTTCAAGTAACATATAAAATGTAACTTTTACAGCGCAGACAGATGTGAAGTCAGCATGTTAAAGTGAGTAATACTTTTTAATCAAGCAGCTACATTTCAGTGCACATGTAGTTTGGGAACATTTCAATTGTTTCCAGGAATATGTAATCCTATGAGGATAAATCATAAAATATTTACAAATAATCCTATTATGTATTTATTTTACCTTGTTTAGGTTGTTTTTCATTTTAATAACCAAACATTATTTTTCCTTATCTGTGAGGCTAAATGGATTCAGTGTCCTTAGAAACTGCAGCAATTTACTGTTGCTATGGCATCGCAAATAGAATGTGAAGAAAGCTTCACTTCTCTTAACCAACAGTACATTTTTCCTTTTTATGTATTAAAGATCTATCTATAGATAGTGAGTTATTAAATATATACAGACTATATTAGTATAGTAAATAGGAGAATTTAGAAAGGGAGACAAGATGCAGTTAAATAAATGAGAAGAGAGGAGAGAGAAAGGAGAGAGAAAATTAAGAGACAATGCACATAAAATATTTATACTATAAATCAACATACATAGTATATGTGCTATATAACCCTCCTTCTGTGAAAGAAAAAGAACCCGGTTTTACATACCTGAGGTAATGTGAAAACTTGTGTCCTCTATTTTCAAAAAATATAATGATTCCAGTAGTTACCTTTGTTTTAAAAACAAATATAACAATTCATTTGTTTCTTTTGTTCTCTTGAGAGAAGGTGACATCCAATCCATATCTTCTGGTAAATGTAATCACATTATTAGTTTTAATAAATGAAGAGGCTTCATCTAAGTCAATAAAAGTCCTCATCTCGCTGGCATACAGTATTCTTATCTTAGCTGGATATGCAAGTTGTGCCTTGATGTGGTTTTGTTTCAGAAACTTTATCATTGGCCACACTTTTTTCCTTTGTTCCATTATTCTAGATGAATAGTAATTACCAAATCTGATCAGGCTCGGTTTATATTTTAGAGGTGCCTTCCTCCAAGCAGGTCTTTAAATCAGTTCCTTGTCCAAGTATGAAAGAAATTTGATTATTGACCTAGGAGGTGAGTTTGAGTTAGTGGTAGGTTTCCCCAAGAGTTTTGTGTGCCCTTTCATTGACAAAGGAAAGTCCTTTTAAATTTAAAAAAAAGTCAGGGATCCAGCTTGATAAAAAGGAAATATCCTCACCTTCTGTGTTTTGAAGCAATATGAAATTCCTGATGTTATTTCTCCTCTTCGTTTTCAGGCAATATGAAATTTCTGATGTTATTTCTCCTCTTCCTATTTTCCAAGTAGTCTACTTTATTAACCAACCAAGTGTTTGGTTTAAGAAACAGTTCTGCATTTCCTCTTCCTTAAGTCTGCTTTCTAAGACATTTAGAGAAACCTCCATTCCGGTTATCCTTGTCTGATGGTGTTGTAGCATTTCCTTGAGGGTGTCAGCCTGTTTTCGACTGCTTTTAAGATTTTCCAGGTTCTCTTTAAAATCCTCCAACTTTCAAAGACAACTCCAGCAGGGTAGATGCCATCTGTTGTAGTTCCTTCTTTTAAGGCAGCATCCTGGTAAGAATTGTTTGACTTGCTCATTTTAACAAGTGAATATATCTACAAGCTTTTTGTCAGGAAATTATTTGTAAAACTTCACCAAAGTCTCTAATTATGTAAATTAGTCCTTTATCTATAAGATGTTATACTTTGAAGAAAAAAAAAGAATATATTTTCCTGTCTTATTTAACTAGTTATATGGAGCTCTAAAATACTGCTGCTTTCTGTTAGCCATTCAGGCTCCGCCTCCCCCATGTCTTTCAGTTTCAATGCAGCAAGGAGATACGTCTAAAACTATGGAGCTTTCTGTATTGTCTCTAGGATGAAATAATTACCAGTCTTGAAATGTGAGGGAATGTAATTGTTTTAGGACTTCCAGCATCTGCCAAAGATATGAGGGCTATGTAATTTCACAGACACTAAATATGCCAAGCTTCCAGCAGTGGGGGCTTCACCTGGGAAAGGAGTCAGGTGACAAGAAATGTAGTCAGTCTGCAAGTTATCCCAACAGTAATATTTGAGACATTAGATAACTCAGAGAGACGGATCATTCTGTATTCTGTCTTGGACCTGACAAGGACCATTTCACATCTGCCTTGCTCTAATGTAGTTACTAGGGAATAGTTTAATTCTCTTGGATACAGTCAGGAATATAGCAAAGCTTAGTTTAGATATTTTACTTTATTTACTTGAGCCTGTCCTGCTGTGTTGTTTTAAATATTTCCTGCGATTTTGAACTGATGTCACTGCGAATATATACAGAGTATTTTCCTGTTCTTTTATTATTAAAATATATTTAAACAGTTCATTGTGGCTGATCTGTCTAGAGGGGAGCACTACAAAATCATGAAAGTTCGAAATACTAAAAACTAAATACCGAATCTCAGAATATTGAAAACACACAGGATACCAACATTTACTATATTCCAGCACAAGTACATACAGAAACATATTACCCTTCAACTATAAGCGGGGGGGGCAAGCCCCCCTCCACCCCCCATGTGAGGGGCTGTCCCCACACACACACCCCAGACACACACTACCACTTAAATACATAAACTCCGATATAGCACTTGATGTACTGATAGTTGAAGGGTAATGTGTTTCTGTACGAATTTGTGCTGGAATATTTTGTTGGTACCCTGTGTGTTTTCAGTATTTTGAACTTTCAAGATTTTGGTCTCAGGATTTTGGGTTTCAGGATTTAGTAGTGCTCCCGTCTAGAGATATTTAAGCTTTGAGAGTACTTGCATATTTGGTGACAATGAGTGGGCTACTCCTAGTAGCCTTGTTCTTGGTCAAACTACCATTTGTATTAATATTGCATAGTAAGATAGGACACCCTTTAAGGGCCTTAAATTAGCTGATAAGGGGTTGGCTGGTGGCTTACATTATAGTCTAGGAAAATGGGGCCATAGCTAGTAAACCTGTGCCAGCCTTTCCCAGGTGTGGGTGTCAGCTATTTGGGCAGGGACACGAATCACTACTTGGACAGAGAGGGTGCTAGAGGTCTTGATTGGCCACTCAGATCCAAAATCTATAGCTGTGCCAGTGGGGGAAGGCTCTTATTGGGCATCTGGAGAAAGAGGGAGAAACCAGCCCTGGACGGACTGTGGTCTCAGTGTGCTCAAGGCAAATTGCACTTATGCAGGGAGCTGCATCTGAAAATACTGTGTGTGTACTTGTCATCCTCCCAGCATACGTCCCCCAATGTTGCCAGTAGTGAGGATCGAGGTTCTTTGATTACTGGTCCAGTGGTGGGTCACCACAAGGAGTTTTTGGTGAGAGACCATGTCAAAAGTTTTTGACATGTCTAGGAATACTAAGGATATTTGGAGGCCAGTATTTCTGAGCTGGTTAATGATATTAGTAAAGGTAAGTAATGTGGTGGTGGTGCTGTGATTTGGAAAAAAAAAAAAAAAAAAACAAACAACAACATGGGATGAGGAAAGGGAGTTGCTATTAAGGAGATACTGGATTAGTTGTGAATGAATGCATTTTTCAAGGATTATAGCACAAGGGGAGAGAATGGCTATGGCACGGTAGTTTAGTTCACTAGAAGTACTCCCTTTGTGAAGAATGAGGAGTGAAGTTTTCCATAGGTTAGGATGTATTGTTCAGCAATGGAACGGTTGATTAAGATGGAGATTGGAAAAGAGGTGGAGCCTGCCGCTATTATGAGAATGTCATCGGGAAGTTATCTGCAGCTGGTGCTCAGGGTTTTAGTTGCGATAGTAACTTCCTAATGGTACTGGTTTGTACAGGTTTAAAAAAGAGAAAGCATTGGGATTATTTGCAGCAAGTGAAAGTAGGGATTGGGGGGGGTGCTACTTGTGGTTTGCACTAAAGATTGGATGGAGTTGATCAAAACAGGAGTTGAACTGTGAGGCGATGCTGTCGGAGGAATTTGGGGTTGGAGTTGCATTAGTGATGTGCCCAGGTTTTAGGAGGTTTGCCAGAACTTTTGAGGATTATTTTGGTACTTATTTTGGGAGATAGTGTAGTAGGATTTTTTTGTTGTTTGATTTGTTTTTTGGCTATGTTTCGTAGGTTGCGAAAGTTGAGCAGGGTTGATTCGTCCTTAAAATTTAAGATACTGGTTGCTTGAGAAGGTTTAGTCTCTATGGACAGCCATGTTGCATATTTTGATTTGCTGCAATATTTTTGTATTGGGGCTAGGTTATCCAGAATATCAAGGAAAGTGTTGAAGTATTCAATGGCTTAGTCTAGCTTAAGGTACTTGAGGGGAGTCCAGTTGCAATGTTGTAGAAGGTTGCCAAATGTATCAGGTGGGAAGTTCTTTGTTAAGTATGAATTTATAAACTGTGTTTTTACTTGTATAGATACTTTTTCTAATTAGTTAGATGGGTTTATGGTCACTGAGGTTAGCTGGAAGACACCCAGTTTGTAGTATAGGGAGGGTTTATTAGTTAAGGTCCAGTCCACTATAGATATATTTCTGCTGCTCTTATCAGTTCTAGTAGGGGGCTTGTAAGTTGCCAGAAGCTGTGGAGATTGATAAAGTTGTTTGGATTACTGGAGTCAAAGGATGACCAATCTAGGTTAAAAAGTCTCCCAGAATTATGGTTTCTTGGCTAGATTTAAAACATACCCAGTGGAGGACGTCTTCGATGGCTTCGGAGTTGTTGCCAGGTGGGATACAGATGGCTATGAAGATATTTTTATAGGTATTGATGAGGCGAGTGGAAAGGATTTCAAAGCAGTTTTGGACAGGAAAGTCTGTCTTAAGTTGTACAAGGTGGCAGTGAATGGGGGGGCATGAAATTCTTGTATTTTGTTGACTAGGCTTTGTAGGCTCATATTAAGAATTAGATCATTATGACTGTGTTGTAGATTGGTGAAGCTAGTGACAGGAGGGAATTGAACTGTTACAGGGGGCCTGGGTTGGGGTGTACGTCACCACTGAGCCCAAATTAGAGGTGTGTGGAAGAGGTGATGGAAGAAGGATTCAATATGTAATATGGTCATGTATTTGAATATCAACTGAGAAGTAGGACTTTGTTTTTACATATTTGGGGGAACAGAGTTCAGTGGCTGTGTAGTTAAATAGGTATGGTGATATACTATGGGTAATTGGCAGTGGTGGTTAGTGACTTCAAATTAAAGGGGGGCTGCAGGAGACAGCTGAATGGGTGGGCCAATGGGAAGGGCTGTGACCAACTAGAAAGGGGTGGAGCTATGCTCAAAAACACAACTGGAACTTTAATTAAATAAGCTGCCCTGGGTGCCAAACTGTCATTACGAGAGTCCAATCAAGACAAAATGAAGTGTAGAAGAAAAAAAAATACTTTGATGCATTGGCTACATGACAGCTTACCTAATATCTAGATGGAAACAAAAAGGTTGAGAGGCATGAACAAATAAATTATTTTTTAAATACATTACTGGAATACTAGTCAAAATCAAATAAAAAAAAACAAGCTTCTCCTTGCACTGCAATTCTAATTATAATGTATATTCAGCTTTATAAAAGTACCAAGTAACATGCTAAAATGTAGAAATCTCTGTGATACCCCCACTTGTAAAACTGTCTCTTATCCAAACAAGACCTGCTGCCTGACAACAACTATCTACTTGTTTCATAGGGAAAACATGATCAAAGTAAAAAATGAACCGCAAACAAGAAACAAGCTCAAGATAAATTGCTTAAAGGATTACTGCACAGGTTATGGACCACACATGATAGATTGGCATTTTGTTTAGTTTACGGGTAAAGCCTGCAAAGATGACTGCAAATCTCCAACAAATGTAATGAGCTTCTGAAAATACTGTAATCCTGTCTTTTATTATAAATACTGTCATATGCATTTCAATACCAAAGGCTTGTACATTATCTAGTTATGTAAATATTCTCTGCATGGCAACAAAAAGACTTTCAGTGTTGGCAATTACTTAACAGTATGCTTATTAAAGGTTACTTGCATCTTACAATCTCAGACAAGCTTACCCAATGGTCATTAAGGATTGCTACTTAAAAACACAAAGCAACAGGGCACTGCGACAGCATGCATTTTCTGCATAAGAAGCATAAATCAACAGTATAAAAATATAACAGAAAACCAGAACATTCTGCAAAATCAAGGACAGATGAAAAGCCACCGTCGTACTTGTGTCTACCTTGGATGGGTGAATACTCTGCACACTTACACTGCATAACTGCTCCTTGCCTTGATTGGACACATCCAGAGTCACTACATGGGGGAGTGGGGTGCAACAAGTGTGTCACAATTTGAAATGTCTCTGGCTGATGGTGATGGCTCTGACACTCATACCTCTCAACCTCAGAGCAAGAAATCTGGACAAAGCCATACATGGAAGTGGGACACAGGCCCAAAAATAAGAACAATTGTTTTTAAATATTGCTCTTATAAACTTAGAACGATAATAGAGTAGTAGTAGGTCTTGCATAAAAGTATGAATTTTTTGAAGGGTATGAAATCTGAAACTCAAATGTCTGCCATTATTTTCTAACTTCAATCTTTAATGATTTGCCACTAATATGGCAGAAAACCACAATTTTATGAAAAACAGACCATAAATGTGATGCAAAAATATAAAATTGCCACACAATACAGCTGGGAACCTGTCAAAGAAGGGACACCTTTTTAATATTAGTACTGTCAACTTGAGCAGCTGACAAAATAAGAGCATCTACGTGCATTTCTGAAATAAAAGTAATCTAAAACTCTGATCATTACAGTTATTTATAATTGTAAACCCTCCACGTTTTCTTCCAAAATTGCCATTTTGCAGAGGGGCTATTAGGGGGGAGAGCAACATTTTGAGCCAGAAATGGGGACAGTTGAGAGGTTTGGATATTCCTAATTCTATAAAGCGATTTATTTTTACGTACCTCTTAATGCAGGAACTCTGGACAAGGCCAAATAAATTGGGGGAGCATACAAACAATACTAAAAATTGCTCTTGTATAAACTTAAGACAGTTGATAGAATAACAGGTCTTGGTTTAGCATGCATTTTTCTGAAGGTTATAACGTCTGAAACTTACTGTCATTATTTAGTAACTTCATTCCTAAATGATTTGCCAAAAACACAAATTTTATGAGGAACAAACCAAAAATAAGAAGCAAAAATCTATTCATTCTGCAAAAATCTGGTCAGTTGAGAGGTATAGTTCAGCCAGGGCTGTCTGAGTTTGCTGCCCTTCCCCCTCATGGTTGAATGGAGCCTCCCCCTGCAGCCATTCCAATGTCCCATTCCTTGGTTATTTCGCCCCATTTACCATAAACACTAATGTGCATACTGCTTTACTTCTGCGATGGTTTGGATTTCATTTGAAAGTTTTATTTTGCATTTTACAGCACAGATCCTAATAGATATCTGTTAAACAAAGCAATGCAGTCTCAAAATGAAAATAGACTTAGCATTAAAACTTTTCTGCCCTTGAAACTCACATTCATTGAACCAGCATTGAGAAACCCACATTCAAAGAAAATACATTTTGCCAGTGGCAGATAAAGATTAACTTTGGGCTGTTTTCAAATCATAGGCCCCTTGAACACAAAACATACACATGCTCTTTGATACACCTTCCCGATTGTATTAAATTATATTCCTTGTACAATACAGTACAGCTGTTAGAGGGCACTTTGCTTTGAACATTTTTCCAGTAAACAATGAAACAAAATGCATGCACCAATAATGACAAAACTGCCCAATTCAGAACATCTCCATCATAAAAGTCTACTCCAACTTCTGCAGTCCACCAGTATCACTAAATATAAAGAAACCTGTAACTAAAGAGGTTGCTGCTAGCACACAACTTCAAATGTCATTGTTTCATCTACAAATAAAGTTGTTGCCCTTGAGGAATAAATTGCCCATGTTGCATTAAAAAAAATATTAGCTGGTAATATTGCAGTAGGGAATGGATGGTAAACAGATAGGTTTCATAGTTACTAGGTATCTTCACCAAAAAGGACTGCAGGATCTACCCCATTTACAACATAGTACAGTATCAGCAATGCATCTACTTACTGTGGGAGTAGAACCCACAGCCTTCTGCATCAAAAGCAAGTACACTACCTGTTGTGCTATTAACAATGCAAGCAGACTCACCATAAGCAATACTAAACTTCTGTTCCCCTGCAGCTCTCTGTTCCTTGTAAAATCTACTCGAAACTCCGCTGTATCTCTGAACTTTGCAGCACAAGAAATCTGGAAAAAGCCAAAATTTATTGGGGGGGGGGGGGGGAGACGACAAAAGCCCACAATCCAGGGACACATTTTAAACATTGCTTGTATAATGTTGGAAAGTTGCTACAATAAAATGCTGCGTTACCACCATACATTTCACTGCCAAGTCTTGAACCCAGGGGAACCCTGTGCAAAACAGTCAGAGCAACATACCACTATGCCAAATCAGCTGTTTTGTGAAAGAGAGGAAGACCGAAATTAAATGACTACCATTTAGTGAATTCAGTTCTCACCATAGCAGTCAACCTCTTAGCAGAAAACACCTGAACAAAGCCAATAATGGGGGACTACAGCCCCCAAACATTTAGTGAATTCAGTTCTCACCATACCGCTCAACCTCTTAGCAAAAAACACATGGACAAAGCTAGTAATGGGGGAATACAGTCCCCAAAACATATTCAGTGAAGTCAGTTCTCACCATAGCTCTTAACCTTAGCACAAAAAACCTGGACGAAGCCAATACTGGGGGGAATACAGTCCCAAAAATAAGGACAAATTTCAAATATCCATGTTATAAACTTAAAAAATTGCTAGAATAAAAGGTAATGTACTTTCTGAAGAATATGAAGTCTGAAATTCAAATGCCTGTTATTTTTATTTAACATTTGTTAACCTGGAAAGTCTGACTTGGAACAAAAGGCAATTTTCAGCACAGCAGGAAGAAACACTCCAGACATGTCTTTGTAAGATGGGAAGACATGCAGACTCCACACAAAGCACCCCAGCCAAGAATCAAACAGAGAACCTGTAGCTATCAGGCAACAATGCTACTACTTGTGCACCACTGCACTACTGACTTTGCCAAGAACAAACATAGAAACCACAGATTTTATGAGGAACAGAACAAATACGATGCAAAAACCTGACATTTTTTTTTAAAAATGGTGGTGGGTAGGGAATTCAGGCACTTACTACCTGCACCCAAGGTACAGGGTTCAAGCCAGAGTATTCTCTACCCACTACCATGTGTTCTCTCTAGCCACCAGTATGTAGCAACAGGGGCATTTCACACAGACACACAGTTTGTCCTCCGTAGCAGCCAGATCAGTCCTGAAACACCCTACTTCCATAGCAGCAGATCTATGTCCTCATCCTCTGCAGCAGCCTAGTCAACTGTCCATAGCAGCAGATCTGTTCCTGTAAGTCCTTGTCCTCTGTTGCGGCCTGAATCTGTCCTCTTCAGCAGCCTGATCACTGTCCGTCCTCTGTAGCAGCCAACACAAGCTGCCTAACACAGCAGTCTGGAGTTCTGAGTACCAGGAACTCCGCGCACGCATGCTTGGAGTTCTGGGACTCATGATTTTTTTTTCTATTTACTTTCTACAGGAGGGGGGACTCGCAATTTAGGTTTCTTTTTTTCTTTCTACAGGTGGGGGGGGGCTGCAGTCCTATAGCATGAGCCACCCCTGGTAATTGGCTTAGCCCGAGGGAGTGTTGGGATAAACCTGGTGGTTGATGGCGTGAAGTTGACTTGATGGTGATAAGATGCAAGATGATGTGTAGTGTCCAATAACATACATAGTATGTACAGTGAGTAGGAAACTTGGGGTGGTGGAAATGAAAAACATATTGAAGGTACTTGGTGAGAAAGGCTGTGGGGAAATGGAAGGAGAGTTAGGTACGAGCAGTGGTTAGTGGTAGTACAGGCAATGACAGAATGGAAGGAGAAACTGATGTGGGGAGGAGTTGATGGGGTGGATGCGTGCTCTGAATGGCTGAGTCTGCAAGGGGTGTGGAATGTTGGACAGATAAATGAAAAGATACGGGGGTGGGGTAGGGGAGTGGGATAGACCTGGGTTCCTAGCATGTTTATTCTGCAGAGACAGAGATTTAAAATAAATAAATTAATTAATTAAAAAAAAAAAAAAAAAAGAGACTACTTCCCTTTTGCACAGGGTACGAAGAGTGGGGCAAGCTTTGTTATAATAACCTTGAGTAGGGGTAGAAGTTAATAAAAGCAAAGGAGTCCAAAAAAACGTTTGCTAGAATCCAATGCAAGTAATTAATACAGAGGCAGTGATCTGGGTGTGAGCAGACAAAAAAGTGGGGGGGGGTGAAGTACCTTAACAGTAAATACTGGAGGGGGGTGTAGGGCATTCGGGTGAGGTGCAGCAAGTATACTGAAATACACAAGCTTCTGGATTGAATGACGATTAATGAGAAGTTATGTACCTACCATAACGTTCCATGTTAGTTGTCTTCTCTCGCCTTCTTTCTTGCTTGATGGGTTCGGAGCCGATCCTCGGCTCCGACTCGGCACTTTGCTAAGCTCGGGAGTCACTTTTACCAGCTCGAGGCAGCCCCATATCCCATGATGCAAGGCGGTAAGTACCCAGATCTCGTTTGTTATCCATAGGCAATAACACCTAGCATAAAAACTTCCCAGAAGGAAGAAAGAAAGGCAGAAAAACCTGAAGGATGGGTAAAGGAAGACCAGAACTGTCTGGTCTTAAGAAACATTCTTCCATGTAGGGAGAAAAAGGTCGGTCCAGGCCAGGGGGCAGGAGGGTGGGTCGCAAGAAAGGCGGCGAGAGAAGACAACTAACATGGAACGTTATGGTAGGTACATAACTTCTCATTGTTAAGTTGTCAATCTCGCCTTCATTCTTGCTTGATGGGACCGCGTCCCTAGCACCTCTATCCTGGGTGGCTCAATGGAACAGACTCTTGAGAACTGTAGAGCCAAAACTGGCTCTATCCCTGGAGGCCAAATCCAATTTGTAATGAGAAACAAAGGAATGAGGAGTGGCCCAAGTGGCTGCTGCACAAATAGTGTCTAATGGAAGTCTAGCCTGAAAGGCTGTGAAAGTGGCTAAGCTTCTGGTTGAATGCGCTTTAGGTTTCGAGCACAGCCGTTTTCCCCTGAGCTGACAGATCTCAGAGATGACGGAAGAAAGCCATCTAGATAAGGTCACTTTGGAGACAGGAAGGCCTTTCTTGTTATCAGCATAAGAAAGAAAGAGTTGATCAGATTTTCTGAATTGTTTTGTTCTGTCCAAATAATAATCTGAGTTGGCGGTGAACATCAAGATAATGTAATTTCTGTTCCAATCTGAGTAATTAGGGAAAAATACAGGGAGGTCAATAGATTGGTTCAAATTATTTTTCGAGGCCACCTTAGGCAAAAAGGTTGGATTAGTTCTCAAGGATACCCTGTCTTTGTGGAAGATCAAATAAGGGGGACGAACAGAGAGAGCATGAAGTTCAGACACTCTCCTTGCCGAGGTAATAGCAACAAGGAAGAGTGTTTTCCATGAAAGAAATTTCAGGGAACATGAAACAGCTGGCTCGAAGGGAGGAAGAATCAAGGATGTCAGCACTAGATTTAGGTCCCATTGAGGAGGAGGACTCCTGACTGGAGGTTTCAGGAGAAAGATTCCTTTTAGAAAGGCTCTACAAAGCCTGTGGGACATAATGTTGTGATCTGCAAACCCAACATGAAAGTTTGAGATAGCAGCCAACTGAACTTTGACAGTGGAAGATGAAGAGCCCGCATGAAAGATTTCCGCTAAGAAATCCAAGACTGCTTGAACAGGGGCAGTAAAGGGATCTATATTTTTAGCTCTTGCCCAACAAGAGAAGCGTTTCCATTTGCTGGTATAAATCCTTCTAGTAGAGGATTTTAGGGAAGCCACTATGATATCCCTAACGGGATTAGAGATCATAGGAAGCCTGGCTAAGGAAGGAGAGATCATAGGAAGCCTGGCTAAGGAAGGAAGTGGAGCAACCATGCTGTGAGCTTGAGAGAAGGGATAGACCGGTGCAGCTGACCCGATTGGGTCCAGATGCCACGGCTGCACCAAAAGGTGACGATGGAGGAACGGGAACCAAATTTGTCGAGGCCAATAGGGAGCAATGAGAATCATTTTGGCTCTCAAAACGGTGGCTTTCTGGAGTACTTGTGGAATCAACGGAAATGGAGGAAAGGCATAAAGAAGTCCCTGGGGCCAATCCTGGGTTAGAGGGTCTCTGGGGGGATGGCCTGGCAGTGGGAAGAGAGAAAAGAAGTCTGGGCATTTGCTGTTTTGGGGAGTAGCAAAAAGATCGCAACATGGGCGGCCCCATTCTAGAAAAATCTCCTCCACTATAGATTGTTTGAGAGACCACTCGTGAGGCATGAGAATAGCTCTGCTCAACCTGTCCACTAGAATGTTGGTTTTCCCAGGGATATGCGTTGCTACCAGAAACCGATGAGAGGAGATCGCCCATTGCCAAAGTCTGAGAGCTTCTCGACACAAGGGGTAGGACTTGGTTCTAGCCTGTTTGTTGATATACCATACTACAGATATGTCTGTGTGAACTGCAATTGTTCCCAAGGGAAGAAAGTCGTTGAGGGCTTGCAACGTTAAAAGCACTGCTCTCATCTCTAGGACATTTATGTGCAGGTGGTATTCGAACAGTTGCCACGTCCCATGAACCATCCTGCCCTGATAATGACCCCCCCCACCCGATCAGGGAGGCGTCCGTAGTGACAGTGGCTACCGGGGCCGGGAATACAAAGGGTCTGCCTTGGTGAATCTGGGGGGAAGTAATCCACCATGAAATATGATTCTTGCAACTTTGTGTCACCAGGATTTGGTGACGCATTGGAAGTTGTTGGTAAGACCACTGAGTGAACAACATCCATTGAAGCAGACGCATGTAGAAGCGGGCCAGGGGAAGAAGGGTAATAGCCGCAGCCATGAGTCCCAACACCTTCAGAACCATTCTGGCTTGCACCTTTTTGTTGGCCAGGATGATCCTCACGTGACTTTGTATATCTGAGATTCTTTGGTCTGTGAGGGTTGCTGACATCCGAACAGTGTTTAAGTTTGCGCCTATGAAGGTAATAGACTGGCAGGGCAATAAGGAGGATTTTTCGTAGTTTATCGAAATTCCTAATTGAGTGCAGAGATTTAGTGTGCAATCCCTGGCTTGAAGAAGTTGATGCCTGGTGGTGGCTGAAAGGAGCCAGTCGTCGAGATATGGAAACACCTGGAATCCTTGACGTCTCAGGTGAGCCGTGACCACTGCCATACATTTGGTGAACACTCTGGGGGCTGTAATGAGACCAAAGGGGGCTCTGAATTGAAAATGACTGGACCCCAGCCGAAAGCGGAGAAATCTTCTGGAGCGTCTGTGAATTTTTATGTGATAGTACGCATCCTGAAGATCTATTGAGCACATCCAGTTGTCCTTCTCTAGGAAGGGCAAAATTGACTGAAGTGTGACCATTCGAAATCTTGTCTTGCTCACAGACTTGTGGAGTCTGCTGAGATCCAATATTGGTCTCCAGTCTCCTGTCTTTTTGGGGACCAAAAAGAATCGAGTAGATTCCGGGCTCTGAATGGTCTGTTGTAACTGGCTGAATGGCTCTTTTTTGTAGAAGCTTTAATACTTCTAACTCTGCAACTTCCCTTAGACTGGGTGGTACATCTGGAAGGGAATTTTTGTGAGAGAAAGGACTTTCCTCGAAAGGAATTTTGTAACCCTCGGATATAATCGACTGTACCCATCTGTCTTGAGAGAGGGAACGCCAGGCTTCTGGGTACAGCGATAGTCTTCCCCCGACTGCCTCCAAGGATGGACAGTCGGGCAACATCTCAGGGATGCTGGAAGGGCTTGTCAGAGAGGCTCTCTGCTTCCCTGGTTTTGTGGACCCCCTCTGCCTCTAGAGCGGCGTCTGTTATTATTACCCCCTCTGCCTCTAGGGGTAAACTGACCACGTGTATCCGGCGTGACCTTGGGATTTGCGGAACCACATCTTTCCACCCTTCTGTCCTTTGGGGTAAAGTCTAGAAGGGGTGGAAAAACGGACCCCTACGGCAGAAAGTCTTGCTGTCCTGTTCACACCTGGTCAATGTATCCTTCACTTGAGGGCCAAACAAAGCTGACCCATCAAAGGGAGAGTTTGTGAAGGACGCCTTAAAGGGATCTGCAAAATTACAGAGCCGCATCCAGGATTGACGTCTAAGAGCCACCCCTGTACCCGCGGCTCTACTCGCTCCATCTGCTGCATATGATATCCGTCGCATGGAGGAGTTAGCTATAGAATTAAGGATTCCTAGCTGAGAAGCAATTTTCTCTTGAGCCCCTGCAGCCGTAGGATCCTGCACTACTTCACCTAGTTCCTTAAGGATGTCCCTTTGGAGTCTGGTGAAGTGACAAATAGTTCAGCGAGCGCATAGCAAAGGTCGCTGAAGAGAACATCCGCTTGCCATACCTATCCATGGTCCTAGAATCCTTATTAGGAGGATGGACTGGTACGGAAGGATCTGCAAGTTCCTTCTTAGTGGCAGCCGCCACCACCACCATGGCGTCAACAGGGACACCTTTCATAAGGAATTGCTTTTCCGAAGGGGCTGTAATAAATTTAGACGGCCTCCTAGGAACTGGCTCTACAGAGTCAGGAGCAGCCCAAGCCTTTCGAGCAATAACCTCCATAAGGGGGTCGAAAGGCGGAGACACCCAGGAGGTGGAGGGCCGAGATCCAAACGCCTCTAGGTATACAGACTCATCCTCAGAGGGATTTGTGGAGGGCCAGTTTCCCCTCTGTTTTAGGAGTTCTTGGATGTCTGAAAAGGAGACATCCTCAGAGGGGGATCTTGGGGATCCCTCCGACTCATCTAAGTCGGTATCTGAAGTGATAGACTCAGGGGAGTCTAGGTGTTTCCTCTTACAAGTCCTCTTGCGCAGAGGATCTCCTGACTGGTCAGGAAAATCCTCGGAAAAGGGGGTTATTCCCAGTGGGGAAACTGGAGGCGGTGGATCTCTAGGTCCGGGAGCAAGAGAGATGGAAGAGATATCGACAGGCACTGTAGAGGGAGGAGCTAAAGGAATAGACTTCTGGCTGAGCCCAGTGGCCAGCACACTCTTCATCACCTCGAAGGCCCCCCTCCCAGGGAGATCAGAGAGAACCCGTTCCGAAGAAACCGGGACTCCAGGGCCCACCGAAAGGGAAGGCTCAGAGGCAGATGTCGGAGCCGAGCTCACCAAGGCCGAGGCTCCAAGGGGAAGAGTGGGGTCGGACAAGGGTCCGATGCCACTCACCCCCTCGGAGGAGACCAGGGAAGCCCGACCACTGAATCCCTCCAAGGAAGGTCTCGAAGAGGAGATAAGAGTAGATGCCGAGGGTGCAGAAGGGGGGGGTATCTGCCCCTCAGCCATAGCAGTAACTATCCCCGAAGACTCCAGCTCCAAACTCTGAGGTAGAGTCGAAGGAGGAACTTGAAGAGGGTGTGGACTAATAGTCGTCTGTTGAGACGGACTATGAAGCATCTGGGCCAGTGCCTATGATTTCAACAATCTACTTACCACCCTCTCTAAATCATGGTCTGAAAGCCTGGACGACCTAGATGATCGGCTCCGATGGCTCCGCTCCGAAAGGAGAGGTGAGGCCAGAGCCGAAAGTATCGGTTCCAAGGAAGGGGACCTGGACCTCTTCCTCGAAGGAACCATCGGAGTCGAAGAAGCCACAGATCCAGACGGAGCCGATGATTTTTCGGCTCCGAATGAAAGTTTCGATGCATCGGCTCCAGCCGGAGCCGATACAGACATAACAGTAACGGTGTCGGTCGGCGCCGACACCGAAGCCTGAGCCACATGGTGGTTGGAGCCAGTCGGAGCCGACACCAAGGTGACCATAGCAGTATCGGCACAGATAGCCATCGGTGCCGAAGATTTTGGCAAGACAGGATCGGCTCCAGCCGGAGCCGATTTAGACTCCGAAGGAGTCGGAGCCGAGGCCACCGGCTTAGATACAGAAGCCTGGGCCTTGGAAGACTTAGAAGTCTTGCTCGGAGCCGATTTGGCTGGAGAGCCCTCCGGTTTAAGGAGACCCCTTAAAATCAACTTATTTCTCCTCTACTGCAGGACTCTCTGGCTAAAGGAATGACAAATTGCACAGGAGTCCTGCAGGTGGAGAGGTCCCAGGCAATATAAGCAAGAAGTGTGACCGTCTGTCAGAGACATCTTCTGACAGCACGAGTCACACTTCTAAGCCTGAGACCCTTTGCTCTTTGGACATGGTTGTACACCAAACAGTACACACACACACAGTCCCAAATCAGACAACTAAAGATTATCTATTAAACAATAATTAACCTCACACACACACACACACACACACACACACACACTAATGGGGGGGGGGGGAATGGGAGGGAATGAAGGCGTGACTAAAAGAAGAGGAAGGAAAAATAATTTTAGTCAGAAAAGGGCTTACAATTAAGTAAAAATGAAAGTATTCTAAAGAAAAGTGAATATTATTAAATTTTAGGGGCAACTAGTAGTTTAAAACTAACACTTACCAGGAGCTGGCAAAAGGAGGACCTCATCAGCGAAGCGGCAAACGAGATCTGGGTACTTACCGCCTTGCATCATGGGATATGGGGCTGCCTCGAGCTGGTAAAAGTGACTCTCGAGCTTAGCAAAGTGCCGAGTCGGAGCCGAGGATCGGCTCCGAACCCATCAAGCAAGAATGAAGGCGAGATTGACAACTTAACATCCAGTTTTAAACATACAGAATACTGAGGTGTGAGGTTCCACAAAACAGTGCTTGACTAGGTTTGCTGGGTTTCATTGGTAGTGGAGTACAGCAGGGTGTTACCCAAGTAAAAATATTATACGAGATAGATGTAAGAGAGGGAAGCTAAGTATATGGAATGTCAAAGTTAAATCAATAACTGAAGTAGGCAGTACAGGGCAGGTGAGGTAAGAAGGGAGGTAGTACAGCTGGGTAGGGATTGGAAGGTTGATAGAACTTAGTATACAGTCAGAAAAGGTGCGGTTAGGAGAAATGTTAAGAGAAGGCACTTGTAATAAACCTAGCACAACAAACAGCAGATAGTATTGGAGACCCACTAGATAAAGTATGACTAAGCCCGGTTTTGATTCAAATGTGCCTTTAACAACAGAAACTATCAGCAATAACAGTTAATTGTGATTAGATCCGCCTCAGCGAATGCATAAAGACCCAATATACAACAGCTGAAGCACTCACAAATACCACTAAAAACACTAGTTCAAAGTTCATTTACAGCACGGCTGCACTACTCATCAGAAGAGGAATAAACCTGAAACTATGACATTTGTTACAAATATACAGATATAGATTAAGATTAGCAACAATTTATAAATGCTACTATGCTTCACTGATCGGGATGTCCAGCTGGACTGTGCCCAGTATCAACAAATACTTAGAGAGAAACTTCATATTATATGTATTAAGCTACAGGAACCAATTACAGTTGCTGTACATATGTGACATTATAAAAGTCACATTTCATTCTGCGTACGAGGATAGGAACAGAAAAGTAAAGAATGTTTTATCTGTCATACAGTGTCAAAATGCAGACATGAACCAACAAGATTTTATGTACTTAAGAAAGATCACCATACTATTAAAAAGTCATACTCCACAGGGAGTAGGAATGCAAAGTTTAACCTCTGTTAATATATGAAAAATATCGGGAACTTAAAAACTAGACAAGCAACAAATAACTGTATTAGTCTTAAAGTACAGTTTTACCAAGATGAACAATTTCAGACAGTTTACTTAAGCCAAAGCAAGCAGCAGATTCCATGGTTTTGCATAGCTGTGACAAAGGTCTGATCCTAAATTTCTGGCCTGAAGTAAGCGCAATAAAAGGAGTCAGCCATTTCATGACACTTCAGAACAGGACATAAAATTCAGTAGTTAGTTAACTAGGAGTGGTTTTAATCCAAGTGAACAAGAGGTTTTAATTCAGGTCAGTCTGTCTTAATTTCAGACTACGGTGAATGAAGAGGTCTGCCTTGAGACAAACCTGGCTATGCAGTGGTAGATCACTTCAATATTTATTCTACAGGCAATCAAGCACATCTTTCTTCCCAAAAGACTACAGACGAGGACACTCTTAGCAACTTTTGGACCCCCCCCCCCCGAAATTTCCTGCAACTGTGGAGCAATCCAAGCTGCTACAAGTTTTTAATTGCAATCAAGCTGAACATGTAGGTACTTGGAGCACATCCTCCATCTTCATGCTACCCTTAAGGTGTTAGTTTTAGCTGGACAGAGATATCACCTTTAGGACTGGAATGATTAAAAACGCTTCTGTCAGAACTTGCAGTTAGAAGAATAATTTGCATGTTTTGCATTTTACTGAAACTACTCTGTATGGAGTTTTGTCTTCATTAGCACTGGCATAAGAGTGTATGTTAGAAGATATCTGCATAATTAAGCAGTAGCTCAGTGCTGCCACGTGTTTATGATGACTGAGGACAATGTTGCACTAAACACAGTCCATTGGGCTACTCCAGCTGTGAAGCAAGCAGGATTCCTTTTCTGTCCCCCTCTCTGCCAACCATCTAAACTCTGCCATAAAAATGCCCTTTCATTCCCCATTATGTCATTCCCCATTATGTTGACAACTGGTCAGAGCAGGCTGTCATCCCAACAGTGAAAGCATTTACATCATCTGCTCCAATTCTTCCCTGGTGACTGATGTGCATGCTCACACGAGAATGTGGGCTACGACATCCCACAAGCATGGTTATTTCAGCACCAGGTACATGAAAGCTACTACATGTATGCAGCTTGGCTGACCAAAGCAGACACTTTTGGTCCATCTATCTCTCACTCCACAAAATGCCAGAAATGCAGTGATCCAAACAAGCTCAGTCCACCACATTCATTCATTCACACCCTACTTCAATCAGCTCCTCCAGCATGCAGCTCACCTTGAGCACAAGGTTTGCATAGTTGTTCTCGCATTATCTAAAAATGTTAGAAACACACAATGACAATATTTGTGGTGGTGGTATAATCTGTCAGAAGTTCTTGATTTGGTCGACCACACAGATTGCTAAATTCTTCCCAAGTAGTTGTTAATCCACATTCATTTCTGTGGATCTCTAGTTGCCTCATACCTCCAGCAATTTAAACGGTCACATGCTTTGTGATGAAGAGGGATAAACCCAGTGACCAAAGACTGAAGGTGAGCTGGATGCTTGAGGAGCTGATGAGATAGGGTGTAGATGAATGAATGAGGTGAAAACTCTTGCCAAAGTTCACTGCCTGCCCCCCCCCCCCACACACACACACACCCCTAAGTCCCTTTTGCCAACATGCCTGCCAACTATCAAGCCTTCCTCAATATGTCTTGAGCCCTTCTCCTGTACTGGGTATTCCCAGAGGGGCCAACAACCAAGCATCTATGGAAGTGGTCTGTGCCCTTGTCAACATTATGGCAATGAAACTCTTAAGCCCTTAACCCAGTGACTGACATGAGCACCTGCATCAGCAAGGCAAAGCATTTTATTCCATCCACTTGCTTGCGCAAGCTTCCACACAGAAGCCACAGGACTACAGTCACCATCTTAGGGTTGCCAGGCAAGCCTTCACTTGCATGGTGATGCCTGCTGACCAGAACCACCATTAACTCCTGCTGGGCAAGCTGGTCCTTGCCACTCCCACCATAACCATTTTTCCCCTGCATTAATCTAACTTGGGTTATCGGTGTCACAGTCAGGGCTTTAACCCTGTACACTACAGAGCTGAACTTTTATCTGAAAGGGTTGTCACACTAACATATACATGCTGGATAGCTTAAACTATTAAACAAGTGAACTTTAGACAGAAAGCCACAAAATAAGCCATCATATTTAAAACATGACAAGTTATAAAATGAGACCATCAAAATGCAAACTTGCAACTCACAGCCATACAGGTCAATTTGAGACATGCAACAATTTGTAAATACAGTGAACAGTGCACCAGCAAGCTTTAAAAATATTTCACGCTGTACTAGTACTTATTTGTAGAGCAAGACTCTTTTAGAATCATGATGTCACTGTTACCACTCACAGCTGCCACCACCCTACACAAGAAGGAATGTTTTAAGGATAAATGCAATTACAGTAAAACTTAAAATTTGTCTGTAGCACAAAAGGATGAATTCTAGACTATAAAGCAAGTTTGAACAGCAGCTTAGACAGTGAAAAAGCTGTGCAGTGGTAGTTTGGAAGGAGTGTCTTGTGCCGATTTGTCAACCCTATGTGGTGGGAACTATGGTTTCCCCAAGCAGCCTACTGCACCCATGGAAGTGGAGGCTTGCACGTCACAAAAAACACTTTTCTAGGAACTGTGGTGGAAATGTGTTCTTGGCACTCAAAACCCAAATGTCAGCCTCACAAACATGTATGAGGAAACATGCAGACATTGGGGGAGGGGCAAAGGAGGTCTCTGAAGTAATGTAGATACTTATGTCAGCCACTGGGGGGGGGGGGGCACTAAAGACAGTTAAAACCCCTATGTTCTAATTATGGATTTTGTGAATGGCTCTCATCCCACACAGAGCTAATTGACAGAAACAGCTCTCACCCTGTGAGGAGCAAATGGTGACAGAGTGCAGGAGGTGGGGGGTATTTTAGAGCAACACAGTCAAGGCTCTTACACATAGCACAAGCACAAAACTATAACTCAAAGTGAAAAGAATGATGCTGACACAGAGAAGAAGCTCAAGAAATAAGGAGAAATTGGGATTTTGGATGCAGACTCTTAAGGAAAGCAACCAAAATCATACAGGGTATTATATTCAAAAAAATGGCAGGGAGTATTCCAAGAACCAAACCAGCACAAGAATGGAGGAGAAGAGATATTGTCGATAGGGTTGACTGTGGTCAGGGATACAGATAATAGGCAAGAGGGGGCTGAAATTTATTGGAGAAAACTGGCAAAGATACCAATGTATTGGGAGCAAACAAAGTTGTAGGAAAAAGTAATAAAACGGGAAGAGTCTGAGAATTTATCTGGACTACAAAAGGGATCCGATAACCACCAAACAGTCCAACAGTAAAAAACAGATTTATTGATATTCTTTAAGTGCGGTCAGTAACACACACTTTGTCGGAGCACAAACTCCAACTTCTTCAGAAAATTTTAAAACAAAAAAGTTCAGTTAGCGCAGCCGTAAATAAGCTTTCAGCTTAATTACCATCAATTAAGTTCGTAAAGTGACCACAATTAGTTTGGTTCAAAAAGTGTTTGAATTACCAAATTAAAAATCACAAATTTGCTCTCATAAAAATGTACACGAATAAAGCAGCAAAAAGGAATCTAAAATAAACCACGTTTCAAGTTGCAATGCAATAAAAATGTAATTCAAAGATGCAATTTAAAGGTATAAGTCACGAAACATAGTTGGTTCCTTATATAGGGTTAATAACAAATACAAGTTGGTAAATGTTGAAATGCGTTAATAAACCCTCAGCGTAGTGACTTCAGTACAAGTTTTAGTTCTAGTAATAATGGTAGTAGTGTTATTGTTACTACTTTATCAGTCTTGGAGGTACATGCATGTTTAAAGCATAGGTAATGTATAAACAAACATCACTGAAATACTGTTAACTGTCATGTCAAAGTTCCCAAATAGTGTACCAAAATATTTACAGTTTAATATAATTCCCAAGACTCTATATTATCACTAGAAATAAAAGAATATATTAAAACATCTATGACAAAGTATCTACTAAAATATCTATAGACATAAATGCCCACACTTATGAAATACAAATATGTATGCGTTTGTGCAGTGAATGCACATGCTAATATATGAATACTCAAGCGTGCATACATAAAACAACTTTTCGCATATTGTCGCCGACTGATGGCAAATGAGTTGATGTGTATGTTATATTACCATCTATCTAATGAGAACTAGTTTTTAATAAAAAAGTGTATGTTACGGACCGCACTTAAAGAATATCAATAAATCTATTTTTTACTGTTGGACTGTTTGGTGGTTATCGGATCCCTTTTGTGGTTCACCAGTTTGTTGTTCGTTTTTTTAGTTTTTTAAATTTATCTGGACTGCAGGTTAGGGATTGCCTTCCCTGTCAAGGATTAGTATCAGAGTATAGGCAAAGAGAAAGAAATAGGGGGCACCTAAATGAAAGACCAGCACTGGCAGAGTTAATAGAATCTAGAACAGAAGTTGCCGTTAAAAAGGAATAATTAGTACAGCATATAAAATATTGCATGATAATTATAAGAATCAGAGGAGCTGAGAAAGGATTGGGAAGAGAGACTGGAAAAGCAATTCACAAATACAATGGGGGGAATATATGTACATCTCCCAAACATGCAACAAAGTCTAGAAAATTTAGGCTCTTTGCCTGGAAGTGTTTACATTAGGTATTTTTATACCCCAAGTAGACTCCAAAGAATTTTTTCTCCGGTGGATAGCAAATGTTGGACGTGTGATGGGCAAGAAAGAGGTAGCTGGGAACATATTTTTGAGTGTGTAATGAACCGGCAGACCACTCTGTTGGAGATGCTGGGTGAGCAGATTGGACTGATTGGGGAGATTTTTTTTTTTGGGGGGGGGGGAAATTATGCTACAGAATTATAAATTGCCTAGACATAATAAAGCCTTGCCAAAAAAGCAATTACTAGAAATGGAAATCAAAGTCTAGACCAACTTTACTAGAAGTAGTGAATAAAGTAACAGAGATAAAACAACTGGAATTGGGATCTTTAGAAAAGGGAAGGAGCAAACTACATAGGAAAAAATGGGAATTGTGGGAACAATATATGCAGAGCATGAACGAGGTTTAAGAGGCAGGATTTGAAAGAGCTATACAATGCTTAACTGAATGACTGGATGACTGATAAGTGATGTATAATGTTTACAACTACAGTTGTTTCAATGGTGTCTGATGTAAATGGTTTGCAACTAAAGTGATATAATTTTGTATGTTTTTCACTTATATAAAAATGTAAGATTGCCTTTGTCATGTAAATTTAATAAAGACCCCCCCAAAAAACAAAAGCATGCAGGAGGTCTGATAGTCCCCTTAGTTTTCCATTAGAATATAATATAGCTTAGAAGAAAAAATATTGAATTGCAGGAGTGAGATGTTGCTAACTCCACTTGCAAAATCTAAGACAGACATCCACATTCTGCACTCTTTTTAAACAAAAAGAGAATCATCCACTGGTCTTGTCCCATACCCACACATTCTGCTACACACTATACTTGCTGCAGACTACCAATACTGTTATTCATCTGACATTTACCTTACATTAATACATAAACATAACGTGAAGCAGAATTCCCCCGACAGCCTTGCTAAAGTGAGCCACAAGTTGAGGATTCTTTGAAATGCTTAGAAACACTCACTTATGTTAACTTCTTATGGTTTCATTTACATTCAGCTGCCTACACCCACTACAAAGAACTGCACCATCACAGCAGTTAGACACCACCAGTATACAGCTGGAGTGTTTTGCACTGGTGATTGCAACTTGCTGCAACCCAATGGATCTACACTCATGAATGCTACCCTCATATCAGAATCAGTAAGTTGCAGGAAGACATAGGAAATCTCCCATAGCCGCCGCCCAACACACAAAAATCACACCTACAGGTTTATTTAACATGTATACACAAACATTAAAGTATAAATTTATAAAAATATGTACTGTCTGGAACATCAATATTAGGACTTCCCTTCCTCATAAATGGTGAGACTTTGGAAGATATTTGTATTGGTTAGGGTGGGGCAGTCCCCACAGCACCAAGATATTTTTGAAATAAAAGTGCTATTCAAAATGAAGTAAGCAAATGAGTTATGCCTAATCTCTACAAGTAACCAATGCAATTTTTTTTAGAGGCATATTAAAAAAAAAAAAAAAAAAAAAAAAAAAAAAGTGTTAATCAAAGTCTTGGGCTTTGGAAAAAAAAAAAACCTCCCACATTACAGTACAATAATTACAAACTTAACTTCAGAATCTGGTGGGCAGACAAAATTGTTTTCTATCTACCTGTCTGCAGCAATAAAGCTAACTTGAAAATAAAAGAAAAACATACATTAAGGTGACTGCAGGACAGTTTTTGATTCTGAACACACTGCTCACAAATATACACTTTTTTTGTCAAATCAGTTTATTGAACACAACTTGTTAACTGCAGAAAGGGCGAAATTGTGCAAAAGCCAATGTTAGGCAAGAGATCATCTATAGTGAAAGTTTCAGAAAGTACAGTTTTGTACCTACCATAAATGTAGAGGTTTGAAGATCCACATTGCTGCAGTCCTTACTTATGGGTAGTCCGCTATCCTCGGTCGGCCCGAATACCAAAGTATTAGGCTGACGTCGGTCATGGGCGCTCAGCCCTGACATCAGAGCGTCAGGGTATAAAAGCGCATGACCGACGTCATATCCTCAGTCTTTTCTTGCCCCAGATGTCAGAAGGCCCTAAAAAGAAAGGCCACAGCCAAAAACAGAGTACCTCCCAAAAAATAAGCCCAACAACAACCATCAGCCAAACCATATAACCATGCTAAGCTACAGTGGGGAAGGAGGGAGGGTAAATTGGACTGCAGCAATGTGGATCTTCGAACATCTACATTTATGGTAGGTACAAAACTGTACTATGTTCTTCATCTCACATTGCTGCAGTCCTTACTTATGGGTAGAATCCCAAAGCAACGGGGAAGGGAGGATGGCAAAATCATGAAGCATTAGGGGCTGCTAAAATGCCCTGTAATATTGCAGTGGCAAATCCAGCCCTAGACTTAGAAAAGAGGAAGGTGGTAATGTTTAGAAAAAGTATGTACTGAACTCCAGGTAGCTGCTTCCAAAATATCCTTTGTAGCCACCCCCCTTAGAAAGGCAGTAGAAGTGGCAGTAGCTCTAGTGGAATGAGATCTGATTCCAGCCGGAATCTCCTTACCATGATGGGAATAACAGAAAGAAATACAAAACCCAATCCATTTAGAAATAGTTTGTTTTGAAACAGGTTTACCCTGAGAACCCAAAGCAAAAGAAACGAACAACTGCTGAGACTGTCTGAACTCCTTGGTTCTGCTCAAATAATAACGCAACTGCCTGTGAATATCCAAAGTATGCAAAATCTTCTCCTTTATTTTGGGTATTTGCATAAAAGGTAGGCAAATGAATAGCTTGGTTTAAGGCCACACTAGAAACCACTTTAGGCATAAAGGAAGGATTAGTACGCAAAGATACCCTATCCTTATGGAAAATTAAGAAAGGCTCCACTGCCATAAGGGCCTGTAATTCAGAAACCCTTCTTGCAGAAGTAATGGCCAACAAAAAAGCAGTCTTCCATGACAAATACTTTAACTTGGCCGTAGCTGCAGGCTCAAAAGGTTGTAGAGTAAGCTTTTCCAACACAAAATTGAGATCCCAAGCAGGAGTAGGAGCTCTACGTGGGGGTCTTATGTTCTTTGCCCCTCTGAGAAATTGCTTAAACAAAGGATGAGAGAATAAAGGAGGGACACAGTCATAATTAGCCGAAATGGCTGCAGCATGAACCTTTATGGAAGAGAAGGACAAACCCTTGTCCAATAACTCAGTAAGATATTGTAGAGAAGCACTTAAATTAGGCTTGGAAACATCAAAGTCCTTCCCTTTGCTCCAAATAAAAAATCTCCTCCATTTATCAGCGTAAACTTTCCTTGTACTAGGCCTCCTGGCCTCCAAAATAACATTCAAAACTTGTTGTGGAAGCCAAGAACCTCCAGAGTCTAAAACAGAATATGCCAGGCTGTTAGATGCAGAGACTGAATTCTGACATTGAGAAAGTGATTGCCCTCCTGAGACAAAAGGTGCAGAATCAAAGGCAGAGGCCATGGAGGCTCTCGTACCAAACTCCTCAGTAGTGGGTACCAGTGCTGTAGAGGCCAATCCGGCGCAATTAGAAGCATGGATGGCTTGTCTTGTCTGGCCTTCAAGAGTACCTTGGGTAGAAGAGGCAGAGGTGGAAAGGCATATACATGAAGATTGCTCCAACTGAATGACAGAGCGTCCACTTTCCAAGCTGTGGGATGAAACCTTTTTGTGCAAAACTTTGGCAACTGGTAATTTAGTGGAGAAGCGAACAGATCTAGGTCTGGAGTTCCCCAGGACACTGTCAACTTTTGAAATACATGAGGATCCAATTTCCACTCATGAGGATCCACTATTTGTCTGCTCAATACATCTGCTAAGGAGTTCTGTGCTCCTGGTAGAAACCTTGCCTGAAGATTGAGGTGTAAACTGAGAGCAGTCTCCCACAAAATCATCGCTTGCCTGCAAAGAGGGTACGAATGGTTTCCCCCTTGCTTGTTGATGTACCACATGACAGTAGTGTTGTCTGTTTGAATCAACACCTGCCCTGGGAGAAGTAAATCCTTGAAAGCCATCAATGCAAATTGGACTGCTAACATCTCCTTCAAGTTGATATGCAAATGTTGAAGTCTGACAGGCCACGTGTCTTGCACCCATTTTCCATTGAGGTGTGCTCCCCAAGCCTTGTCTGAGGCATCTGTCGTTAGAATCTGACTAGCCTCTGGTCGGGCCACAGAGAGTCCCTTGTTTAGGTGACATTCCTGAGCCCACCACAAAAATTCCTTCTGAATGCAAGGTATTATCTGAATGACAGTGTCCAGATCTTGGCAGTGTTGTGTCCATACGTTTTTGAGATACCATTGAAGCTTCCTCATATGCAGTTTGGCATTGGGAAGCACCAGAATACAAGATGCCATGAACCCCAAGGCTTGAAGGACTGTCCTTGCAGTCAGCCTGGACTGTAGAGACATTTGATGGAAATAAAGAGAAAGGCTTCTTTGTTTGTCCGGGGTCAAAAAGGCCATCTGGGAAGCTGTATTCAGTCTCACACCCAGAAAGCACATGTCCTGAGAGGGTACTAGACTGGACTTTGTTTCATTCACAGAATACCCTAGGCATCTTAACACTACCATCACATACTGCAGATGCTGAATAAGCTTGTCCTTGTCTTGTGCAATAATCAGGCAATCGTCCAAATAAGGATAAATCTGTATTCCTCTCAACCTGAAAAAGGCTAGCACTGGAGCCAGAACCTTTGTGAACACTCTGGGCGCAGTAGATAAGCCAAAGGGCAATGCAGAGAACTGATAATGTAAATTTCCAGCCCGAAAACGCAGGTACTTCCTGCTACTGGGCCTGATAGGAACATGAAGATAAGCCTCTTTTAGATCCAGAGTTACCATCCAGTGATCTTTTCCCAGTAAAGGTAAAAGCTGTTGTAACGTCAACATTTTGAACTTTGGAATGTCCAAATAAGTGTTGAGGAGAGATAAATCCAAAATCGGTCTCCACGTGTTCCCTTTCTTTGGTACTAGAAACAGGCGAGAATAAAATCCTAGACCCACTTCTGACAGAGGGACTGGCTGTATAGCTCCCATTTTGAAGAAGTAATGAAATCTGTTTGTGAGCCTCTATCCTTTGCCGAGGAGGAACGTCTGGCATGCCTTTGAAAGGAGGCAATGTATGGAAATAGAACTTGTAGCCTTGGTTTATAATGTCCAATACCCATTTGTCCTGGGTGATTAAAAGCCAGTTTTGCTTGGAGAGCTAGTTTTCCTCCCAAAGGAGCTGCCAGGCAAGAAGAATCTGGCAGCTGAAAATGCAGGTCATTGGGCCTGTTTACGAAAGGACTGGCCCCTACCCTCACCATCAGATTGAGCAGGCGAACTCCATGTTCTGGACCTGAAGGTAGTCTGAGCTCTGCCCCTACCACGTCTAGATCTACCCCTAGACTGAGAATCAGAAGAAGGGTACGTCCACCCCTTAGTAGGCCAATTTCTATTAAACTTTGGAGGTTGTACCTGCAAAAAATCTTTAACAGTCTGCATAGACTTAGCCTTGTCTTCCATTTTTTTCAAAACAGACTCCACAAGGGAACCAAACAACACGTCCGACTGTAAAGGGGCATCCAGAATTCTAGATTTAACATGTTCAGATAAATTCTGATCCTTAAGCCAGGCGTGCCTACGAAGAACTGAACCAGTGGCAGCCACTCTAGAAGAAGCCTGTAAAGCATCAAAACCACACTGCAAAGAATGCTTCCCCACCTGTCAGATACATGCACCAAATCTTGCAATTCTTTACACTCTATGCCCTCTGCCAAAGCATCCACTTTAGATTTTAGCTGAGAAAGGAGGAAATTCTGATACTTCAACATATGAAACTGGCAATTTAAAGCCCTCATTGCTCAAGTAGAAGAGGTATACACCTTCTTACCCCATCTGTCCAAAGCTCTAGCTTCCTTGTCTAGAGGGACTGGATTCTTTACAACAGAGGCTCTAACACCCTTGGGCCCCTGACTAATAGTTTCTGGGTCCGCCCTAGGACTCTTATACAGATATTTATTAGCCTCAGGTACCCTATAATACCTGTCCGGTTTAACTGGTGCAGGAAGCATAGAATCTGGATTAAATGAAGCCTCCGAAAAAACATCCTGAACAACATCCAAAACAGGAGGTATAGCCAAGGGTCTGTGCTGTGGTAAAAACAAGAACTCCCTGAGCCTATTCCTGGAATCTGAAAAATCCTGTCCTTCCCACTTAAAATGTTCCCTCAGAGTGTAGGGTTTCTGAAAAAGAAAAATCCTCTGGAGGAGAAGCAGAAGGAGTGGAATCCTCTGCATCCGAATCAGAATAAGGAGGAAAATATTGAATGTCTTCAGCAGAAGACTCTGAATCATCTGAGGCCTGCTCCAAACTTTCCAACTCTGGTTCTACCCTGGGCCTCTTATCAGGAGGGGGCATAGAACCTCTAATTAAAGTAATCAAATCTTCTGCCATTTTAAGCATGTGCTTTTTAGGTACAGACCCTGAAGAACCAGAACTGACACCAGAGGAAGGCAAAACAGACCTGCCCTTAGAAGGAGCCTTAGAAACAGTAGCAGAAGGCCTAACCACCTTAGGCATAGAAGGGAGAATAGTAACCTGAGAGGCCCCTTCAGCCTGACCTGCCTCCTGTGAGGCCACATCTTGTAAAATCAAAGTTTCCCCCTGGGACTCAACAGAAACTTCAGCTGGATCCACCTGCACTGTAGCCTCTAAAGGACCGGCGTCCGAAACGGACGAATCATCCTGCCTAGGCTTTAAAGATTTGTCTCTACGCTTCTTAGAAGCGGGCGTCGGAGGATCCGACGGCATATTATAATTACACCGCTTGCCAAAGACTAACCTAGCACAGTCTAACCTTCGTTTTATAGTGCGCTTATTAAACCTAGCACAAAACCGACACCCAACTACGTTGTGCTCTGGTCCCAAACACGGAATACAAAGTGAGTGGTAATCCCTATGCGGTATCTGTTTCCCACAAGAAATGCAATTATTCACTTTTTCTGACATCCGGTAAATAACTGAGGCAAGAAAAAACAAAAATATTCCCCAACGGGGTACTTAGCCCAACTTGGTATCGGTCTGAAACTCCGAATACGAAAAATTTCAAAACGCCGAACGGCACTTGCAACGCTGCTTCTGCAGCGGACCATGCGGCAAAAAAGACTGAGGATATGACGTCGGTCATGTGCTTTTATACCCTGACGCTCTGATGTCAGGGCTGAGCGCCCATGACCGACGTCAGCCTAATACTTTGGTATTCGGGCCGACCGAGGACAGCGGACTACCCATAAGTAAGGACTGCAGCAATGTGACATGAAGAACATCTGGGGAGGAGTACAAGTGGGTATTCAGGGGTTAGAGGCAAAGTAAGGAAAGGATACACAACACTGGTATTGTAAGGGAAAGGGTATTTAGTACCCTAATGTGAAGAGTTGGGGTTATGGGCAGCACAGAGTCCCCCCTGCACAACCTTAGTCATAAAAATGGTAACCAATACCAACCCTTCCCCTAATCCCATCATCATTTCATTACCACTGCCCGAGAAACAATTTGAAAATATGAGAGAGAGAGACAGAGAGATGAGGTTTGTGTTTATCCCAGACTTCTAAACCTTCAGTCTGTAATTTGGGTGTCAAGTACTCAGAAATAAACCTCAGATACAATCCAGTTCTGGTGACACAGTCAGATAAAGCCCCAACTACAGCCAAGTCAGAGTTCAATTACTGCCTTAAAGGGACAATCCCAGGGATTTTTTTGTTTTGATTCAGACTTTGTTTACATTTCATGTTTGCCTTTCTGAGCATGCTCACCTTTGGCTCAAGGGGGTAGGGCAAATGTGCCTACAGGAAGTTTCTAAGGTTTTAGCCAGATTCCAGCTCAAATTGCAGCTCTACTGACAACAGCTCTCCATGTGAGCTAATCATTAGTCTAACCTGTGTATTTTATCCATTGAGAAAAGTAGCCTTTCATGCATTTTACGATCAGACTGCTGCTGCTGTTACTCTAGAAAGCACAGCAGTAAAGCAAATCTTGTAAAGGGCATTATTTTTTCTAAAATTAGCTGCTTGCTAGAGTATTTTGTCTACCTGTTTATTCACACAGAGGCAGTATTTTCAGATAAGTTTGTTTGCATACTGGATGTTAGAATTCACAAACTCCATGTGTCACGGTTATTATAGGAAATGCTTAGGATTTAGTTTGTTGTTCTGTGCTTTCCCTCCCCCACCCAAAGCATATTAGTTGACTGACTGGTTACAATCCACCTGATATGCTAGGTAGTCACACTCAGCCTTTGCAGCAGTGAAATTATATCTTTAGTATGTGCTTGTTTTTGTAAAACTTAGTGGAAAGATTATTGCAACCTAGACAATTCTATTTCATTTATCATGCCTGTTGCTACATGCTTTTTTGCCCTTCACTGTTAATTAGTTGTCATATGTTCAGCATTATGTTGCTTATTAGTGCATGCACTCATGCAGACATACATTTATAAGACAGTTTTCCCAAATTTTACAGGAAGCATTACTTTGGACATTCTCATCTTGAAACAAACACACTGAGTTGCAAATATCCTAAGATTCTAGAGGGATACACTCATAACATCACAAATTAAAAAATGTTAGACAACTGTGACATTGAATCTTGTTACTGTACTAAAATGTCATTTCTCCTAGGCTGATACCTTCATGACTCACACACACAGTACCTGTCTGTATAATATGGACTCCATTCAACTTAATTTTATTTCTTCCCTGTATTGTGGTAAAATGATTGTATATTCACTCTTTTTCTGACTATTTGACTGCAGTACAGTTATACTGGTTCCCATTTGAAAGTTGCGTTAAATGTAGTCCTCCTGATTCTGTGCATACTAAGCATGTATGGAATATGCAAAGTTTATATTCATGTGGGTGGAAAACCACAGCATGGCTGTGTCTTAGTGACCGTTTAGTTATGCAAGCCATTCTTCAATGCGTGTCAACATTTTCTATGCTGGGTATGTAATATTGTGTGTATTTTCTTTAAACTGAGTCTGAAGTGCACCTTGTCTTTTGGTATACATCGCCTGTAATATTTGCATTCTCATATCTTTTATCAAAATTACATTTCTTGTGACTTAGATGTCTCTGTTGATGAGACCTGTTATTCCCTTATCAAGATGTAAATAGATGAACAAAAAACTCTTCACCGGCAGCTGAAGAGAGAGTGCCTGTCATCTATCTATTTATTTATAGTCATATACATCATGTTTATTTATTTATTTACACATTCTATACATTTGCACTGTAATTATGTGCACACATATATATATATATTTATATATATATTTTAGATTTTTTACATTCATTAACACATATATTTATATTCAGCGTTTAGTATTCAAAACATTTGAAATATTTAATATTCGAATTAAAAAACTTTTATATTTAATACTTTTAATATCTAATATTTATTTAGTCTTCATTATTTAATGATTTTCAACATTGATATTTGCCCAGTTATATGACACCATTAACAATCATAATTTATGATTTTGATTAATGATTAAATTTATTAATACTTCCTTGAATTTATTAAATAACAGAAATTTAGTTCATTGGTGTTACTAGTACTGGATTTTTATTACAATAAATAGTTATTTATTCATTTATTTATTTATTTATCTATTTATTTATTTATTTGATAATTAATATTTGAAATTACGAATAATCATAATATATGATTTTGATCAATAATTAAATTTACCATTATAATTATGAAGATATTAAATAATAAAAGTATAATTCATTGGTGCTATAAACAGCGGTTTTGTATTCCAAGAAATAGATATTCATTCATTTATTTATTTATTACCTATTTGATTATTTAACCATATATTTATTTTATTTATTTACTTATTTATCTATTTATTCATTTAGGCAATATTTCATTCTAAATACTGCTGTACAACAGCCTATAACAGAACAATGCTTGATACATAGGCCATTATGTTTTGACATCGAATATGTTTTGATATTGAATGTGTTTTAAATGTGTTTTAAATGTGCTTTACCTAGTCTGTAATATTAGGCAGTTTATTTCAGTTTGGTTTAATTTAACTTATATTATTCCTGAAAACACTCGTCGTCAGTAACAATGTTTAGAGTTTTTAAAAACATACTGACTATTAGGTTTCAGTGTGGTGTATGAACATGTTAGTGTTCCTGGGTATTCAGGCTCTCTTTAAATGGAATGAGTATTCTAAAACATTTTAATTACTTTAACTAGTTCATATTAACTTTTTAATTGGAAAATCACCTGAGTTGCTTGTTTTAATTTGGCGCCCTTTTTTGATTTATCTGTATAAATAGAGGTCTTGAACTTTATATGCATTGTCTGATGAAGCGTGGTGGTGACCACGCGAAAGCGCTCACAATAAACGTTTTTTGGTCTTTTTAAACTGGATTATCTGTTACTTACTGCAAGAAAGTGATTCTACAGTTCCTGATTTAATGACTTTTTGCTATACTCTCAATGCTTATTGCATGCTGATGCTTAATGCACACTGAGTAAGCGACGCTACTGTTCCTGATTTACTGCTTGACTGTTGTATTTTATGCGAGCCTTAAGTCCGGGCTGGATACATCAGGACTTCACATAGTTTTCGTGGTGAGAGAGCCTGGTTGTTTTCTACAAGATGTAAATAGATAATAATTTAATGAAATATTTGCATGTGTTATTCTTTATCATATGCATTTCTTTGGTTATTTAAAATGTATTTGCTGTATATCTTTATGTCATTCTATATATATATATATATATATATATATATATATATATATATATATATATATATATATATATATCTTCCTAAATTTGTATTTTGGTACT
This sequence comes from Protopterus annectens, assembly GCF_019279795.1. Taxonomy (NCBI): domain Eukaryota; kingdom Metazoa; phylum Chordata; order Ceratodontiformes; family Protopteridae; genus Protopterus; species Protopterus annectens. Next base: position 818,024,558 of record NC_056733.1, read on the forward strand.
GTTATCTGGGTTAGTAAAACTGAGGCAAAAGGCCCATTTCAGTGGCGACCCAAGAAGAAAGGTGCAAATTAATGCATGCACACACACAAACACAAAAATCTGTGTATGAATTTGTGTGTGTCTCTGTTTATGTACACAGATATACACACACCCATAGATGTGCATACATGTGCTGTGTTGGCGCATATATATATATATATATATATATATATATATATATATATATATA